>NW_026623737.1:180239-230805 GCF_030028575.1 Malurus melanocephalus | reverse complement strand
GGTCCATATTTATGGCTGGACTGGATGATCTGAGAGGAGTTTTSCAACCCTAACCATGTTCTGACTCCGTTTCCTGCCTTGGCAGGGACAGTCCAGCAGCAGCAAACGCTGCAGCTCTGTGAGGAACAGGGACACAAAATACCAGACCTGAAGGAAGTCCACTGCAATTGTCCACGTGTTCCATCCAATGCCCTGCTCCTGGGGCAGCACTCTGGGGTGCTGGGGACATGGGAACTCGAGTCTCTGCATGGGAAAAACTGGTGGAAATTCCTTCTGACTTCCATGGAGCCTGATTCCAGGCACAGAAATCTTCATCTCTACAGTGACAGCCTCCTTGCTCTGGGCTGATGTCTCCTCATGGCCACAGTGGCTCTGGAATGTGGAGAGGGAAATGTTTTCTGCCTTTCTCCCTTTTAGGTTGTGAAATATGACTTTTTTTCCAAGCCAAGGCTTCCCACAGCTGCCCTGGGAATTGGCTTGGCAGAGGAGCTTGCCYGTGCTGGAGAGAAGCAGGTACGTGGTGAAGCACAAACAAGGAGCTCCTGTGTGATGCTGGGGAAGTGATGGGTTCAGGGGAGCTGCCTGTGCGGCGCGGCTGGGTGAGGGCTCTGAAAAACCATCAACAAATAATTGCAATTTCCTCTTGGCCTTGTGGCGAGGCGGGATGGGAGCTGTGAAACCACCGGAACGCAGCCCCGYGGGGTGATCCAGCACAGCTCCGGGCGATCCCTGCCGGCTCTGGGGGCTGCCTCAGGCACAGGCTCCGAGCACACCGCAGCCGGTGGGGAGGAGATGCTGCACGGCCCCGCGCYGGTGGAGGGGCTGCTCMGGAGGGGTTCCTTCCCTCTCTGCTSTCCCCACAGTAATCGGGGAAGAGCTGAGCTCCTGCCTGGCTCTGCTGTGCTTTTGGCCGTGCTCGAGGAAAAGTGAGGCTGGATGGCTCGAGGAGATGGGCTCCGTGCTGGTTGGGCTCTGCCCTCGGCTGTGCTGCTGCGCAAATTTGCTTTGGTCACACGTGGGGACAAGGGCGGGACGAGGTCACTGTGAGCCCTGAGGAAGGAGAAGTTTAGGGAGAATTCCCTCACCAAAAGGAAGGATCACTGGAACAGCCTGCCCAGGGCARTGCTGGAGTCCCCTGTGGGGATTTACAGCCCTRTGGATGTGGCACTTGGGGACATGGATTAGTGGTGGCCTTGGCAGTGCTGGGGRAGCAGCTGGACTTGATTTTAGAGCRGKTTCCAACCTAAAYGRTTCTCTGGGAAGRRSCAGTGCTKTCCAGGTGAAGCCTCCAGAGCTCTGTCCCCCCACACGGGAACAGCAGCAGTGGAGCCCTGGCTCTCCCTGTCCGCGGGCTCTGTGTACCCCCTGGATCCTGTCCTGGGAAGAGCCGGGGACAAGTGCCCTCTGCCCCGGCAGCAGAGCCGGGCCGTGCCTGACAAACCGCGGAGCCGCTCCTCCGTTCCTCCGGCACACGGCTTGTGAAACAMGGGCTGACACAGCCTCGGAGACGCACAGGAAATTCCCATCACCAGCGGAGAACACCCCGTGGTCCTTGAACTTGTGAGGACTCGCAGCTCTCATTATGCATGCGGCATCTTCCCCCTGGGTGCCGATGGAATTACAATGCCGGGTTCTCCCGGGCTAATCGCTGTTTTGAACAACAAGATTGATTGCTTTCTCCTTTAATTATTTGCAGATCACTGAGACTTTGCAGAATGCTCTAGGTGACATAAACCGCAGTTTAGTGTGTTGGCATTCGCCCATCTCGGGGATTTTTCCAGCTTAGCCACCAGCCGGGCTGTGGGAAAGGAGGAGTGCAAACATCCTTGTCCTCTAATGACCCGCCTGGCATGCATGCATGAATTCTGCCTTAATGGGGTGCTTTGGGGAGCAGACGGGGTGTCTCGTCGCTGTCCCCATCCCTTTCTGATTGCCGCGCTTCAATGCGAGCACTTAACAGCTTTTGACTGCTAATTTGCAGCTCAAACCCGTCGGCGGCGAATCAGGCGGTGCCCATTTGTTTGACAGTGACAACCTGGGCTGGGGCTGCTCCAGAGGCGCTTCCCGGCGGCGGCACCTCCAGCTCCGTGTGCCCGAGGAGCCGCGGGGTCACGGGGCTGCTCCGGCTCTGCTGACCTGGAAATTGTCTCGTTGGAGCTGCGGCGGCAGCGGCTGTGCCCGGGAGTGGCCGCGGTGCGCTATTTAAACCTCGCCGATCTCTGCCTTCTGAAAAGGTCACAATATCTGCAGCGACTTTTACAGCTCGGGCTGCTGCAGGGCTGGGGAAGATCTTGTGCTTGTCGGGTCTCATTGGGGAGAGCAGAGCCGAGCTGTTCCCGGCGTCACACCGAAATAGCTCTTCCCGTTTGGGGAGGGCCTTTGGCTCCTAGGGCTTGTCCAACTGACCGAGTCCCCTCCAGCATCTCCCATCCATCCTCCTGGGCTGTCCCTCAACTCCCATCAGACCTGTCCCAGGCCAGRTAGAAGGACGCCGAGAGCCACCTTGTCCCCTGGACTGAAGACYTTTTGTGCTGAGGAGACAAACGAGCTGTAGAGAAATGCACGTCTGCTCCATAATTCCAATTAAAGCACAGCTTGGTGCTGATTAGATCTAGAAGTTACATCAAGAAAAGGAAAAAATGTAAATAAGCAGTATTATTCCCCCCCCCCCCCATCCTTTCGACAGATGGAGCCGCGCTGATTAGCTTATCTGATCTCTTGTGAGAGAACAAATTGTTGGTGGGAAGCGCTTTGTGGGTTCTGACTCTGCTCGGGCTGGGGGATGGCGGTGATGACGCTGCCTTTGTTCCCCGGGTTGTTCCCCGCATGCTGAGCCGCTTCCGCTGAACAGCTGGGGCACCCTGGGCCCTGGCCCCACACCATCCTGTCCCTGTCTTGTCCCCACACTGTCCTGTCCCCATCCCCGTCCCCATCTCCATCCTGTCCCCCTTGGTCACTGTCCCCACATGGTTCTGTCCCCATCCCTGTCCTCATCCCCATCCTGTCCCCCTTGGTCACCATCCCTACACAGTCCTATCCCTGTCCTGTCCCCATCCCTATCCTGACCCCTTGGTCACTGTCCCCCATCCCTGTCCTGTCCCCTTTGTCCACCATCCTCACACCATCCTGTCCCCATGCCCATCCTGTCCCCACCTAGGTGACAGCCACCACCGGCCATTCCTGCCAGTGTCAGGCTGGCTCCATCTGCTTTCGGGAATAAGGTTTTTCTTAAATGAAATCACTTCCTCGGAGTAATTACATCAGCTAATTAGGGACCTAATTGGCTAATTAGAGCGAAGTGACAGTTTCTCCCCTGCACGGAGAAGGAACACGGTGTGACTGCAGAGCTGCCTGCTGCCAGCACCCGCTGTGCAGGGGACAGGGGTGACAGGGACCTGTGTCAGCTCCTTCCCCAGCCCCGTCTGCAGGGGCTGGAGCTCCAAGAGCTGCCAGTGCAGGGGAGAGCTGCCCTGCCAGCACAGGGGATGTGGGAATGGGGCTGTGGGTGTTGGATCAGTGCAGGAAGGTTGGTGGGAAGCAGGAGCTCAGTGCCAACAGCCTCCAAAGGCGTCTGGAGGCAGAGCCTGGAGCACGGCACAGGGCTGGGGGATGGAGCCTGCAGAGCTGTGGAATGGTTCAGCCTGGAYGGGACCTTAAAGCCCATCCAGTGCCATGAGCAGGGACACCTTCCACTATCCTGGGTTGCTCCAAACTCAGCCCAGCCTGGCCCTGGCACTTCCAGGGATGGTAAATCCACAAAACCTCATCCTCCCTTTCCTCTGAGCTTGGYTCTGCTGGGCTGTCTCCTCAAGAGAAAGGTTTGGGAAGGACCYGAGGGAAAGGATGGATTTTACTTTCCCCATCCCTTTGTTTGCTGCAGACAAAGGGAGCTGTGAGCACTCCCCAGCTCTGTGGTTGGGTTTGGCTCTGCTCTGGGAAGCCCTTGGATGTGGTTTGTGTCAAGGGCCCGCGGTGGGAGCTGAGCCCTGGATGCTGTTCTGGGCTCTGGCACTGGTTTGGGGTGGCCTCGAGCACATTTCTCCTCAACCCTGGGCTGCTTTTCCTCCTCTTTGCCTTATAAGTGACCTCCTTGGAGTGAAACCACGTCTGTGTATCCGCAGCGGGCTTGGGTCCTGCCGGGAGCCACGTAGGCTCCATCCCAAAACGACTGGGGCATCTAAATCYGGCCTTGCTATTCCTGGGAGCATCCAGATGGGAAAGGCAAGTCCTCTCCACGTGGGATCCCACCCTCCCTGCGTTCAGCAGCTGGACCCTACCTCCACTGGGGTGCATGGGCTGGGTGTCCCTCCGCTGTCACCTCCAGAGCCACGAGGGTGTCCTGGTTTTACTGAGGGTGGAGGGTTTCTTCTCATCAAACACCGCCCTGGAGCAGCGGAGCTGGGATGTGTTGCAGGATCCTGAGCTGGGATGGGCCCCCAGGGATCATAGATCCCACCCGGGACGGCCCCGGTCTCCTGCCCGGAGAGGCTCCGCTTTGCCGTGGCTCCAAATATGACTGTGGGGTACAACCCCATGGCTTTGTACACCGATGTTTCTCATCCCAAAACTCTTCATAAACCCAAATCACGGCCCAGCAAGAGCCAGAGGTGCTCCTGAAGCCCATCCTCCCCTCCCTCTCACTTCCTGCAGCCATCCCAAGCTCTGTGCTGCTGCCAGGTCCTGCTGAGCTGAGGACAGGTGGCAGTGGAGCCCCTTCCCAAGGGCCCAAAGCCCCAGCCAAAGGTGGCTGCAGTGGCTGAATTTCAGGTCAAACTCTGCTCAGTGGAATTCCTCACAATCTCCCCCCTGTCTGAGCTGGCTCTGGGATCAGCCCCTGTGCACATCCAGCCTGAGCTGGGATCTACACCCGGAGCCAAAGCCAGGGGAGCGTGGGAGGGTTTGAGGCTGAGTGTGAACATTTCACCAGGTTCCAACACAGAGCTGCTCTTTTGCAAACTGCTTATTCCCCGTCTAAATTACAGCACTGGATACTCCCCGGGATGCTGTCATGGGCCCCACAGCCTTTCCTGGGCTTCCCAAACGTGCCACAAGGTGCCACGGAGCAAGGCCATGGCCTCCCGGGGGACAGCCCAACCTGCTCCACCGTGTTTGTGCAGCTGGAAGAAAAAGGCCTTGTAGCACTTAAGGATAAAGCGGTTTTGAACTATTTTTGTAGCGCAGAAAAGAATATTTTATGTGCAGAGAGAAGAAAACAGGCAAGGAAAGGATGTTAAACTCCTCCAGTAAATTGCTTGGGGAATTTTTGCTTGACTCTGATTTTACCAGAGGGAAAATGCCGCTGTGATGGTGATGTTGAATTCCAAGGACACGAACCAAGGCTGCCCGTGGTCCCAGGGTGACAAGGGTGACAAGTGGCACAATGGGGGCTGTGGCAGGTGAGGGACTCTGGTGGAGCTCAGGCAATGCCTCGATCCCTGCAGAGCCCTGGGGAYGATGGGGACAATCCCAGCCCCCCTCGCTGAGTGTTCCTTCACAGGATAAATTAGCCCAGAACCACCATCTTCCTGGCAGATCTTTTTTAAATGAAAAAAAAAAAAAACCCTTAAAACAGGTTGTTCCCAAAATTTGGGCTTCCTGGGGCRTTTGCTTAGCACACCTGGGAGGAACCAGTTCTGAACAAGCCTTTCTTGTCTCTCTCACTTGAAATAGAATTTTGGTTTCTGAAGTAAAACAACAAAAAAAAAATCCGTTTCAAATCAACGTTTTGACTTGAAATGTCATTTTGTTTTTAATTGAAGAACCAGAATGAAATGACATTTTAAGTCAAAATGTTAATGTTTTGTTTAGACGTCTCCCATGGGAAAATTCAAATGTTTCAGCAGAGCTGACATTTGCCTGTGAAAGATTCCCAAAAACAGGGGGTTTCTCCGAGCAGGGGTTTCCAGGGTGGGTGTTCGGGCAGGSCCTGCAGGTGATGTGGGGTTTGGAGGGGGGTCCTTGGGGGTGTTGGTGGCCAGATCTGCTGTGGCTACTCCGGCTGCTCTGGCTGCCATCAGATGAGGCTCCATGGCTGAGCTGAGGTGGCCACGGGGCTGATGCTGCTCCCCTGAGCTGCTGCATCTCCACCAAATCCTCTGGCCCGTGAAACAATGCTAAATCTGAGCGTTTCACACGCCCTTGCTGGGATGGAGAGATCCTGCCCTTCCTCCAGGCTGAGCGCTCCGGCCCCAGGCCTGGGGATCACTGATCCCATCCCAGGAAAATGCTCGGTGCCTGTGGAGCACAGGGGAGCTGGGCTGTGGGGCAGGGCTTCTGTGCAGGGCAGAGCTCCTGTGCAGGACAGGACATCCCTCTTGCAGGGCTCCTGTGCAGGGCAGAGCTCCTGTGCAGGACAGGACATCCCTCTTGCAGGGCTCCTGTGCAGGGCAGAGCTCCTGTGCAGGACAGGACATCCCTCTCGCAGGGCTCCTGTGCAGTACCAGAGCTCCTGGGCAGGACAGGACATCCCTCTCTCAGGGCTCCTGCTGGACTTTGCACAATTCCAGGTGAAAGGAGCAGGAGCTCACCCGCACTGGGGAGGATTTCTCAGCCCCACCGCCCACCCTGGTGAGGGTCACTCACCCCCCGCGCTCCCGTGGCACACTGGGCTCCCGCTCCAGGGCCGTGTCCACGGCTGAGGCTGAGCGGCTGTGACGGGCGGGAGCAGGTCCTGGAAAGGGCGAGGGAGCGGGATGAGATGGGGACTGACACCTCCGTGCAGCTGGAGCCAGTGTAGGGCGGGAGAGATTCCCTCCCTTCCTGATTCTCTCCTGCTCGGGGTCCCAGCGGTGCTGGGAGGGTGGGGAGGGCTGGGAAGATCCTTTGCCACCTTCCTCTCTATGCAGGAAATCAGAGCAGGAGCTTCCTGGAGGTTTGTGCCTGGTCCTTGGTGTCYCCACCCTAAGAGGTCCTGCTGAGGTGACAGCTTTGTCCAAATTTCCCAAAATTGCTGGGTCCTGCCTGGTTCAGGTGGTGCTGGCTGCTCCGCACCCAGGAACATGTGAGCAGCTCCCAGAGCCAGGATGGAGCTGAGCATCTCAGGAGGAAATTAAAAACACATTGATCCTCTTTCCCAGACAGCTCACCGGGGGTTAGCACCGTGTCTGCTCCCCCTGAACCAGAGAGAAAAACGCTTTCCAAAGGCTTTGGTGTCTGCTGTGTGCTGGCAGCCAGTGGGATGGGATGGGATGGGATGGGATGGGATGGGATGGGATGGGATGGGATGGGATGGGATGGGATGGGATGGGATGGGATGGGANGGATGGGATGGGATGGGATGGGATGGGATGGGATGGGATGGGATGGGATGGGATGGGATGGGATGGGATGGGATAGGCTGAGGCAGGAACTCAGCATCTCCCTGCCTCCCCCTGGCTGCAGCGTGGCATGGGCAGCACACACACTCTGGGTCAGGGGACGCAGGGACAAGGGGACAGGGCATGGCTTCAGGGCCCATCTTCTGCACTAACCACACACTTCAGCCTGTCAGTGAGATTCCCGTGTGGAGCTGATCCCCGCACAGACCCCACAGATCCCCCGTGTGCTCTCCAGCTTTGCCCTGGCTGGTCCCACGCAGGGTTCGGGGGCTGTGTTTCTCCGCACGAGGTGGGAGCTCCGTGGCTCCCTGCTCTTCCCGAGACTCAGCTCTGCCCTGGTGTTGTTGTGTGACAATCACACCCCCGTGGGAATGCAGAGCTCTGCAGGAGATCCCTGCTGGTAAAATCCCAATCCATAGAGCACCCGCCCTCCAGGGACACAGGGCTGAGCTCCGGCTGCGGCTGCGCTGTTTGGTTTGGAGGTGTTTGCAAACACCCGAATTATCTGTAATTATTGCTGAGAACCACCCAGCCAACCCCTCCAGGTTACTGAGCGCTGCGTTCCTGTGCTGGGCTGCGCTGGGAACACGGGAGCTTCCCTGCACTAGAGCCCCGCAGGACCAGCACGGGAGGCTTTGCTGGTCACCTGTGGCTTCTCGGGCTGAGCTCTGGCTGCMGGGATTCTCCAGTGTTTTCCCACCCCCTGATGGAGCGGGAGGGCAGCAGAATGTGCGGCTCAGGGCTGGCAGCGGAGCGATTGGTGTTTTTGGGAGGACAGCCCTGAATTCCGGCTGAATGTCCCCGTGAGTCCCGGCTGGGGCTGGGCCAGCACAGGCCCTCCSCTCCCGGTCACAGCCCAGCCGGGAGCATCCCGGCTCCGTGCGGATCATCCCGCCYGCCACCGGCCCCGAGGCGACCAAGGGCACCATTCCCAGCCCCAGCTGGACATCCCGAGGTTCCCATTGCCCGGAGAAACCGCAGACCCGTCTGTGCTTGGGTTTAATTGCTGCTTTTCTGGAACACTTCAAAGAATGTTTCTAACCGCAGTATGTGGCACATATTATTAGATTTGTTTTTGGAATATAATGATAAACTGTTGCCATTATGGAGGTAGACGTAATTATCTGAAATCTATTTTAATCTATTCTGCCTTTTAAATATTCTATGTTCCCTTTTAATAAGAGGTAGCATCCAGCCTTTGATGTTGTAGCGGAGGTGTAGAAAGCTCTCCTCTCCTTGCTGCAAATGTTAATTGAATAGCCTCCCTTTCTCTTCATTAGCCGCATTAGCTTGCATTAACACCTTTTAATATCTCTTTAAAATCTTGTTCAATTTACTTTCTTTAATCTTTTCCTTTCCCAGAGTGTTGCATCACTTTGATCCTCATCTTCTTCTTTTCTTTGATGACAACTTGGAGTTTAATTTGTATTTGAATTGAAATGGAAATTTCCTAATTCCCCAGAATTCAGCAGGCATTTTGCACGGGGTTGGCATCCGCATTTGCATTTGGGGCTGGGAGGGGATGGGGGCAGGGATCCTCAGGGTTCTGCCCTTGGCTCTCCTCCTGTGCCCACTCTGGGCCTCCAGGATCCCAAACAGGGCGATGAAGGGCTGGTGCAGCCAAATCCTGGGTGTTCCTGGCTGTGCTGTGCTGTGCCAAAGGCTCAGCACCACGTGGGAAGCTCCAGAGGTGCAGAACAATCCCTCCATCCCTGTCCATCGGCCRGGCAGCGCTCACAGGAGCCCCSGCGCTGCTCGGAATCCTGGAATCGSYTGGAAGGGACCTTAAAGCCCATCCAGGGCCTCCCCTGGGCTCTCTGACTACGGTTCCTTAGGATTAAAATGTAAGAAATCAGCTCTCCTTTGAAAAAAACCACTAATTTTTTTAAAGGTTTCATTCCTGATGCTCTTCCTCAGAGTACTTGATACTTGTTAAAAGCACCTTGGTGTGGATTTTAACAATAACATCGCAGATGAATCACCGTTTTTTTCTGAGCACTTTGAATGGCACTCAGGGAGACCAAAAGAAGAGGTTGATTGATACATTATTCCCAGGCTTGAATTCTTGATTTCTTCAAATCCTTTCCTTCCCTGCAGAWGAGTGGCTGGGATGTGGGGAGCCCTGGGTTGTGCTGGGTCTGGGGCTGAGGCTTGTTTTGCAACGCAGGGGGGCTCAGAATGCAAAATCAAGGAGCAGAGAGGCCTCCCTTTTCCATTCCCCAGCATCAGGGATGTCTCTGTCCAGATCACTCTTCCCAGAGTCCCCCATCCTGGGACTGCCCTTGGACAAGGAGGGACCGGAGCCCTGCAGGATCTGGTGTTGTGTGTCACCCCTCAAGTGCCACCACAGTGGTGGCAGGAGCCAGAGCTCGGCTGGGGGCTGGATGTGCTTCAGCCCATCCCACAGGTCATCCCAGTCCCTGCAGCCCCTCCCTGCCTCCTCCATGGTCCCCCCAGCCCATGGAGCTCCACACCCCCTGGTTGCTGCGGGCAGGGCTCCTGGGAGGACCTGGCAAGTGCTTTCAGCAGCTCCAAARGGATCCAGGATTTTTGTGTGAAGCCGACGTTGTCCCTCCTGATGCTCTCAAAGAATCCCTGTCCCCAGAGTGGAAATGAACGGATCTCAGGGCTCCAGGGAGAAGGTGTTCGGGAGGGAGGAGCTGTGCTGCCCTTGTCAGGTGACTGCGCTCTCACCTCCGCAGCTCTGCCTCGCACAGAGGGGAATTCACAGCGTGTTTTGCATCTTTTCCCTTTTAAATCCCTGTAAAGGAAGCTCTGATTTTTGAAGCGTTGCTCTTTTCCTCCTCTTCCTTTCCAGGCAAGAGGAGCTTTGCTGGGAGGCTCGTGCTTTGCAGATGCTCTTGGGGAAACAGGCGATTTGTCGCTTCTCGATTGCTGCGTTCCCACCCGCGCCTGTGATCCTCCATTTAAACCAGAGGCAGCCGCTCAGAGCACCTCCCAGGCTGGCAGGGAAGAGCTGTGTAAGATGGAAGGATACAGGGAAGTGTCTTTAAGGGATCATAGCTTATCGGGGAGAATAATAGATTCCGTGGCTGGGGAGGCGCCTTGATGYGGGGTCACGGAGCGCGACCTTCCCCCAGGCTGCTGTCCCCGCCATGGCAGAGCACGAGCATGTGGAGGATGCGATGGGGAGAGGATGACACAAACTGTGTCAGAGAGGCAGGACTGGCAGTGTGCTGTGTCCTTCCTCAGCCCCACACCTCCTCCTCCTCCTCCTCCTCGCCGTGGCTGAGGTGTGTGTCCCACCGGACACGTGTGCCTGCTCCCTCGGGCACGTGTGGCCTCTCAGATGAAACAGGGTGAGATTGTCCCCTGGTCAGGCGAGCTTTTCTCACCTCTTGCATTATTTTTGGGCTGAAAGGAGCCTGGGGGTGTCTTTAAGGGCTCTGTTTGGGACAGTYAGCAGGGATGTGCCATCATGCTGGACCTTGACCCTTGCCATGCCCCCTCCCTGGGGTCTGGGGAGGATGAGGAWCTGCCCCAGTGCTACCTCCAGCAGATTGGGCTCAGCTCAATGGTCCCACTGCCCAGGGGTGCAGGGTGAAGAGCTGGAGGTTCCATTGGACAAGGCAAAGCGCTGTTCCCATCCCAAATTTCCAAAGCACCTGGTGCGTGCAGCGCTGTTCCGGCTGCTCTGGTCCTCTCCATCGCTCCCGATCCCTGACAGAGGAAAACAGCCTGGAGCAATGTTGGTTTTCCTCCCTTCTCACGTCCTGGGAGAGATTTGTCTGTACACTGCGCTTGATTGAAGTGGACTTTTATCTTCCTGCCTATTTTCCTGTCTCCAACCCCCTCGGTAAACCTCACGCTCTGGTGAAAACCTCGAGCTGCAAAACCCCAACTCGAGCCCCACCCCGGTGGCTGCTTGGGTGGCACTGGAGGGGCACRGGGATGTCTGGGGGTCGATGCAGTTTGGCAGYGCTCCTGTGGATGCCCCAGGCACCCTGGGCTGCCCTTCCCATAACAGAGGGTGCACGTTGCCCCCCCGGAGATGCCCCACGCCCGATGATGCCGCTTGCGCAAGGTCCYGTAAGGAATGGCAGCAGCTCCCGGGCCGGGAGCCTCCCGCTCCAAACACATGTTCCTGCCTGATCCTGCCCGCTGGGGCTGRGAGCCTGGCATTAGCCGGGCTCTGTCATTCCAGCCATTTCATTAGGAGTGTTTGGGAAAGCTCTGACGACTCCGTGTCGTGAGAAGCTGCCCGTGGATGTTTGCATGACTGCTGAGCCTCGCTCTGCGYTGGGCTTTTGCACTCAGGGATGTTTCTTTCATGATTTATAGCATTAAAAAAGGCAAGGAATGTGAAACCAGCCTCGGAGGGGTTTAATTAGGTGACAGATTAAAAGAACAAAGAGCTTGGTGGTGCTGAGGACCACGGCAAAGTCAAACCTTGCTGGCTGTGTCAGCAGGGCTGGGGAGGTGGAATGGGACGTGCTAGGGATGCTCTTGGAGCRCTCCATGTGTTTCTCCTCACCCTCCTACCACCCCCTCCTGCAGCTGTGTWCGGTGGCCTCACACCCCCTGTTCTGGGTTTTTGGCTGGAAACTGGAGCAGGATCCTCCTCCTGTGTCCRTGAGCTGCCCAGTGGGATTTGGGATGCTGGCAGACCCGAGGGCTGCGCTGTGCTGGGAAGCGTTTGGGAGAGCCTGGCTTGGGGAGCTCTTGGAAAAAGGCTGCAACAAAGCAGCTCCTCAGCAATTGTGAGACTCTAAAGGAAGGAGATTTAAATACTGCCAGGAGGCTGTGCCCACATGAAGGGAAACAAACCCGGTTTTCCATGTGCTTTGGTCCAAAGAGCAGCGAGCATCCAGCACAGACCCCCTTTGCTGGAGGAGGACGTCTTCRACGAGGGTGGTTTGACTTCAGAGGCGTACGCACAAGAATGAGGAATATTTCCCATTATTAAATCCAGTTTTATTTGCTTATAACTTTACAGTTAGCTCGGGGGGAAAGCTTTCTGTGGGCAGCGTCTGCTTTAGGTTGAAACTTTGTATTTGGGAAGTTTTGGCGAAAACAATCCGACCACATCTGAGAGCGCTGGGAGGGAAGCAGTCTGCTTTGACATGTTGGAAAAGCCAAATGAAAGGCACGCCAGAGCCCCCGGCACGCTGGGCTGCACGGATGGGGCGGCACGGCCGGCAGCCCACCCCGAGCTGGGGTCTGGTGGGATCAGGGAGCTCAGACTCCTGTTTGCTGCTCTGGGGACTGGACGTGTCCCCGTGCAGGACAGATCCTGAGCTGGGCATTCCCGGCCAGGTGTGGCATCACCCCTCCCGTGGGAAGGGAGGAGGAGCTGGGGCTTTCCTGCACTCCACAGGGATCTCTGGGTCACGTCCCCATGGGGGCACTGGGAGGGTGCTGGCCTTGCCCTGCCACTGGGATGGGCTGTGTCACAGCGGGAGGGCAGAGATGGGGTGGACCTTGCAGGGGGCTCTTTGTGCTGGCCCCTTGTTCTGTCCCCTCGGCAGTGCAGGAAAAGGGGCATTTGTGGGGCTGTGAGGCACCTCCCATCCAGTGGATGGCTCCATGAGCCTCGAGGAGCTGCAGCTGCCCAACAGCCCCCCCGGGCCCGGCATTGTGAACACCCTTTGAGCTAAAGCATGCCTGGGAAGGAGCAGAGCACCCCCAGGGCAGTGGGTTTGGGATCAGCGAGGCTGAGGAGCAGCAGGGTGGACCTGGCTCTCCCAGCACTGCTGCTCCTTGTGCTGGGTAGGTCAAAAGGGCTTTGGTGGCTTCGTTGCAACCCTGGGGACTCTGCCACAGCCTCTTGGGAGCTGGGGCAGCCTCAGGGCAGCTCTGCTGTTGTGCTGCCTCTCTGCTGGCCACAGCCCCAGCCCCCATCCTGGGAATGCACCCCAAGGGTACTGCTGGCCAAGGGATGCAGGGATCTGTGGAGGCAGCACTTCCCAGCTGCAAACACACGGTGAAGAGGTGAAGGTRGAATGCTCGGGCTGCATCTACACAGGAGCACATCACTGATATTGGATTCATTTCATCAGCCCCAAATTCCTCCTTCCTCCCTCTGCAGCAGGAAAAATCCCTTTCCCATTAAAGCTGRACTGGGTCCGAGATGTGGCATTGGCGTCCATCCGAAGGGCTTCTGGAATGAGGACCCATTTCTATGCAGATATTTATATGGAAATCTGGCAGGGTTATTAAGCAGAGAGCAGTGAATTTATTCTGGTCATTCATTATTGATAGGTAACATGACACTATTTTAATAATGTTCTCTGATCCTGCTGCAGCACAGCAGGGAGGGGATGGAGCAGGCTCGGGGAAAACCAAATCTCCTGCCCATGTTACTGCAACGTGCTGGGTCGTCTGAGAGCCTGGCCTGGCTGAGCCTGGTGTTCCCTCAGCTGCCCAGGCTGGTCTGAATCACGGAGCGAGCAGGGGGCAGCTGGCACAGAGGGTGCTGGACACGGAATCAGAGAATCCTGGAATGGTTTGGGTGGGAAAGGACCTTAAAGCCCAACCAGTGGGCARGACACTTCCCACTATCCCAGGGTGCTCCAAGCCCCATCCAACCYGGCCTTGGCTCTTGGAGAAGGAAATTATCCTCAGTGCATTCCACCCCCGGATCAGTTATGCCCTGCTGTGCTGTCCCTCCAGCAGACACCGGGGGGCTGAAACCCCCTTGGGAAGAATTGGGGGTGTGACATGCCCCTTTCCCTGTCCCCGAGGGCCTGGGAGGCTGCGGGCACCGGGTGTGACCCCGGGGCTCTGCGGGGGCTTCCTGGAGCCCGCCAGCTCCCGGAGCCAGCCTTGGCACGGCYGAGCCGGGCTTTGTCCGGGAACAGCCGGATAATCCCGCGGGTCTCGCTTGGGTGCGGGGCCGTGGCTGCCCCGCGGGGCGCAGGAAGGAGGCGGTGCCCGCACAAAGCCCGGGCAGCCGCGGGAGCCCCTAGCCCTGCCCGAGCTGCACTAATCAACTTGTTAATCCTCCTCGCGATCATCAGAGCCTGCCTGGCCGAAAGGGACCCCTGGCCCTCGCAGGACGCCGTGCTGGGTTTGGCTGCCCAGCCGGGCATCCCTGCGGGCACCGAGCCCCGGCTCCGGCAGTTCCTGCAGCCGCTGGGCAGGGACGAAGCTCCGGCAGGATCACCGCCAGGCCCCGTTTGTCCCACGGACCGGCCTCTCCTCCCACTCCGTGTCTGCTTTGCCATTGTCCYTGGGAATGAGCCGTGGCCCTGGGAGGGCCTCTGCTGCTCTGCCCCGTTCCCTGGGCTGCCTGGTGACCGAGCGCCCCGCTGCTCCGGGAGGGTCTGAGATCCTGCTTCCTGCCGGAGCCGTGTGGCAGCTGGCCCTGCTGGGGTGCAGGTGATCCTGTTGGGGTGTGGGCGATCCTCTGGGGGTGCAGGTGGCCCTGCTGGGGTGCAGGTGATCCTGTGGGGTGTGGGCGATCCTCTGGGGGTGCAGGTGGCCCTGCTGGGGTGCAGGTGATCCTGTGGGGTGCAGGGAGGTGCTGCAGGCACAGGGAGCCTCAGCACCCACTGAGCATCACCCCAACCTCCGCCCCACCAGCCCTGGCAGAGCCCAGCCCCGTCTCCCCGCATCTCAGCGCTGCCAGCCTGGCCAGGTGCCCCACAGGTGTGTGCTTCGGGGGCAAACCCTTCCAGGATGAGCAGGGACCCCCCAGCACTCTCCTCACTGTTTATCCCAACCCGGAGCGGCGGCGGTGCCGAGCAGCTCCCGCCGAGTTTGCTCAGGGTTGTGATGTACAGAAGGCTGGAAATGAAAGGGAATATTTTGCCTTTGAGAAGGAGAGGAATCGTGTCTGCTGTGTTAAATTCAGAGACCTGGATGTGGAAAAAAAATGCGTGTGGGTGCGATGAAAAGCTTCCCAGGAGTTCATCCCGTGTAATTGGGCTGGGAGCTCTCTCCGGGTGCGAAATTACAGAGGGGACACGCGAGGGGAGGGACACGAGTGACGCAGGCCGGGATGGTGTCTGAGCACCGCCCGCAAATCCCAGAACGGGCCATTAGGAATTACAGAGACGCTGTTAATCCGAGTTGGAAATAAAACAGGACACACGCGAGCCCGTCTGGCCGGCGTGGCCCGCTGCTGGTGTCAGCTTCAATCGGAATAAACAAGCGTTGCCGGGCGGCTGCGAGCTCCGCGAAGGCAGAGCCGCGCTGGGAGCCGGGGCTGCGCCGCTCCCACGTGAGARCCGCTTGCCCAATTCTTGCTCATTTTTAAAGACAGGCGGTTGTGAAAGCGAGAGGGTACTCAGGGGTGCTCATTACCACTTCTGCCTTGCAAGAGTTTTCCTCCAGCGCCCATAAAAAAACCCTGCTCTCTCTCACGAGAGATTCCACATCAAATATTCAAGGCAGATTACACCGAGAGCCACACAGGAGGAGGGGGAGGGAGAAAAAAAAAACCCTCTAAACTGTTCAGTTGCTTTAATAAAGGAGCCAAAAAGGTTAAGAAAGAGAAAGGGGGGGCGGCAGGGAGGGGAGAGACTTCGTGTTCCCCCCGGGGCAGCGCTGCCGGCGGCGAATGCCAGCCCAGCCCGGGTTTTGAAGTGGGTGCTGCTCCCGCTGAGCCAACTCGGGGCAAGGGTTGGATCACCTGAGCCGAGGGCAAACCCTGGGCAGGGAGAGCCGCACGTGGCTGTTCTGGAGCTGCAGCAGCGCTGCTTTAATGGAACAGCGCTGATGGGCGCTCCGTATTCCTGCCCCGGAGCGCCCGGGACCCCTTGGAGACCCGGTGGTTTGCTCTGGGTCTGCACCAGGGAACTGGGCTGCTGCTGCTGGGGGGAGGTTTTTGGGTGGAAAAAGGCTGTATGTGAGTGTCCATCTGAGTTGTGAGTGTCCAGCTGGGTTGTGAGTGTCCAGCTGGGTTGTGAGTGTCCAGCTGGGTTGTGAGTGTCCAGCCGGGCTGTGAGTGTCCAGCTGGGAATGGAGCAGAGCAAGCCTCTCTGGGGGCAGGCATGTGGCTCCGCCCGACGATCCAGGGTTTATTCCGGTGCCGTGGTGCCCCAGTGAAACATTCCAAACCTTTCAGAGCTCCCCGGAGCACGGRTTTGCTCCGCAGATAACATCTCCCCCCAAAACACGCTTTGCTCTTTCTCTCATGTTTTTCTACCACATAATTACTCTTCCCCTCCTAATTGTGCTGCCGCGCAGAGCCCTGGCTCGGGGGAGGAGGTGCTGCATGTGCGAACCTGGGGCTGTTTTTGGGGAGGCTGTGCCATCCTGGCTGTGCCATCCCGGGGGTGTGGGGGCACCTGGCTGCCGAGCTGCTCCCGGGTGGTTTGCAGGGCCCGCAGGAGGCTGCGCGGTGCCTGTGTGGTCCCTGAGCCCTGCCCGCAGCTCCCGTGGGTAATTAGGGCAGGGTTTGTGCTGCCGGGGCTCGAACCCSGCGTGGCTGCGGTGCCCGAAGCCACCCAAAGCCTSCYGGTGCCCCCTGCCCCGCCTGATTGYGGGGGTGTCTCCTGGGGACACAGCCCCGAACGCTGCCCTGGTGACCCCCTGGGGGTTTGGTGGCCGTGCCCGCTCCCCCGTGGGCAGCTCTGGGGGTCACTTTGCGGTGGCCTGGGAGACCCTGCCCCACTGGCATCGCCCGAGGGAGCCAGGGGTGGCTGGGGTGGCGAGCGGAGCCGCGGCTGTTTGCGGCAGGGTTTGTGTCACACCCGTGTCACACCAGGAGGACCCCGGTGTCCCTCCCCTGGCTCTCAGCTCCCCCGCGGGGTCCTGGCCTGCTGGCTGCAGCCCCTCATGGCCGGGGATTGTCTCTCTCGTTTCCAGAGCCTCTGKAGGTCTCACTGCTGGATTTCTCCTCTCAGCAGCACCTGTGGGGCTGCAGCGGAGCCGGAGCGAGAGCCACCCACGACGAGTGTTTCTGACCCCACAGGGAAAGCACCCGYGTTCCAAAGCTCCAGGAGCCTTCCAGGAGCCTCCCCCTGCCCAGCCCCATGCCGGGGGTGCAGGAGCCAGCTGTGCCCGTGACCGGGGGGCTCGGGGGTGTGGGCTGGCACCTGGGCAGGGGAGATCTTGGTGCCACTCCTGGGCACGGATCAGGGAGCCCAGGCTGCTCACAGGGATGCCGTGGGGGAGATGGRCTGGGAAGGGACCTGGATCTGGGTGGTCTTTCAGGTCCCTTCCCAGCCCAAACCACTCTGTGATTCCATGATTTTCCAGCTTTCCCCTCCCAGTTTGCTCACAGCAATGCCCMTCTGGAGCCAGGCTGGGAGAGCTGGGAATSTTCCCCTGGAGSAGGGAAGGMTCCAGGGAGAGCTCAGAGCCCCTTGCARGGAMTAAAGGGGCTCCAGGAGAGCTGGAGAGGGACTGGGGACAAGGGATGGWGGGACAGGACACAGGGAATGGCTTCCCAYKGCCRGAGGGCAGGGATGGATGGGATATTGGGAAGGAATTGTTCCCTGTGAGGGTGGGSAGGCCCTGGCACAGGTCCCAGAGCTGGTGCTGGCTGTGCAGGAGGGAYACTCAGCCCTGGGGCTCAGCTCCGGGCACCCCCAGGTCCCTGAGCCCCTCGACCTCTCCAAGGGCCGTGTGAGAAGCTGATGACGCAGGCGTTCGTTCCTTGGGATGGCTTTTTATTGCTGTGGTCTTGTTTCTGGTGGAAATCAGTCAGTGCTTCTGGGCACAAACCTCAGCCATGGCCACACTGCGAGCCAGCTCAGCACTGTGACCATTCCACAAACCACTTCCTTCCAGCCTCCTGGCAGCCAGAGGGTGACTAAAGGGCCRGAGCAGGGCTGCAGGAGGGSAGCTGGGCATCCCCATACAGGCTCTGCTCCATAGCAGCCCAAGCACACATCCCACACAGAATCCAGAATCCCAGAACAGTTTGGCTTGGAAGGGATTTAAAGCTCATCCCATTCCACTCCTGCCATGGCAGGGACACCTTCCACTATCCCAGGGTGCTCCAACTCCGTCCAGCCTGGACACTCCAGGCACCCAGGGGCAGCCACAGCTGTGCCAGGGCCTCACCACCTTCATGAGCTGGCTTTGCCATGGACAGAGCATTAAAAAAACAAACCAAAAAAAACCAAAAAAAAACCCAAAAAAAACCAGACCAAAAAAAACCCAGCTGGGATGCTCCTTTTCCTGAAGCCCCTGCAGAGAGCGAGGACATAGAAGGAATTCTGTMAGGCCCCCACCTTCCCAAGCTACAGCCCCCCCAACAGATGCATCCCCCTGATTTCTTTCCCTGGTGCAGTTTCCTTCCTTGGGTGGCAGGATGCAATTTGTGTTGGAGTTTGGCTTTCGAGTGAAACTCTTGGCTTGTCACTCTCAAGGCACAACACGCTCCCTAAATAGCAGGCTGAATTTCCCCACCTAGCCTTAAAAAAATGAAGGAGTCCTCTGCCAAATGAAAGGACATATTCCAGTATTCTTTGTTGTTGCAACAAATTGGGTGGATACTGTCAGACTTCTGTATTCTGGGAATCCTTCCAGAGCCTCTTTTTGTGTGCAAGTCGGTTACCATGTAATTGTCAACTTAAATTGCAGTGTTGGATAACTGAGCCGGGGCTGCAGGGAATCTGTCTCTCTGAGCCTCAGCCCCGGGGCTCTGCTCGCCCTGCGAGCCAGGAGAGGGGGCTGCAGGCCGGGGGGGCAGCTCCGAGGGGTTTGGGGTGTTCACGGTACCACGGTGGCTGAGCACACCCCTGCCCGGGCAGGAGGGTGGTCACAGAGTCACCGAGCTTGGGAAAGCCCTGCAAAGTCATGGAGCCYMAGCTGTGCCCGATGCCCCCTTTGTCACCGCGTCCAGGCCACCCTCGGACACCTCCAGGGTGGGGACTCCATCTGCGAAGGTCGCAGCGAGGGCAGGGGAGGGGACGGGGCGTTCCCTGCGGGCCCCGGGGCTGCGGCTGCGGGGACGAAACAAGCGCTGCTTTCGATGCGGTGGGAATCGTCTTCACCCTCTTCCTTCCCCTTTCAAATTGGCAGCTCGTTCTGCTGTGTTTGTTTTAGCCCCAATCCCAATGACAATTAGCGCTCCAAGGCCAGATTAAGCTGTTTTTGCTTGTTTTCTTTTCCACTTTGATTTCCACCTCCTCCAAATTCTTAATCCTCCTGAATATTTCATCTCTTGTAAGCCCATCCATTGAAAGGCTCCCAGCGGGACGGACGGGCCCAGCTCCGTTCCAGCTGCTCTGCCGGAGCTGCTGCTCAGCGCCGCTTCCCCGTGCAGCGTTTCGGCCCCAAACCGCAGCGTCCGCCCCGGCGGAGCCGCGCCGGCGATCCGGGAACCGCTCCGGGCACCAAATGGGAACCTGGGCTCTTGATGGGAAACCAGAGCTCCTCTCGTTCCCACCTCCTCCCACCGCAGGCGCTGGCAGGTGGGAAACCCCTCGTGTGGCCACGGGTGGGAGATCCCGCTGTAAATTTGGGAAGTTTTCAGCGTGAAGGGGTTGGGGTGGTGCTCACGGAGCTCCGGTTGGGGTGGGGGAAGCCCAGAGGGGGTCCCGTGTCAAAGGGGTTTGCTGGGGTGCAGAGAGTGACTGGATGGTCCTATGGAGTTATGGGATATCCACAGCGATTGTCAGTCCATCTCCATCCCTGCACAGACCCCACAACAGTCCCACCCTGGACAGTCCTGGGAGCGCTGTCCAAACCCTCCTGGAGCTTCAGCAGCCTCGGGGCTGTGCCCGTTCCCTGGGGAGCCTGAGCCCAGCACCCTCTGTGGGAAGAACTTCTTCCCAATATCCACCCTCACACACCTCCAGCCATTCCCTCTTGTCCTGCCCATCTATTTGTGATTCCCCACCAGAAGCTGCACTTTTGCCTCTTTTTCTGTGACTCTGCTTCCTGGGATGCTCTGGGACTCAATGCTGGGGCTTTGCCCTGYGCTTGTGCTGTTGACAAAAGCACTCTCAGATAGGGAACTGATTTTTTCTTTCTGCCAAAACGTCATTTTCCACCTTGAACCCCTGCAGCCCAGCTCTGTGCAGGGCTATCTATTGGGACGGACACACTCCCACTTGTGCTGCTTCCTCCTGCCTKGGAAGGACAGCTGGGGACAGGGCTCTCAGATTCCAGCCTGGCATGGGGCCCTTGTGTCCTGACCTTGGTGGTTCTGTCACAGCAGGGTGGCGGCTGTTTGTGATGAGCCCTTTCACCACCCAAACCCCCACCTGCTCCTCAAGGTCCCTTTCACCACCCAAACCCCCACCTGCTCCTCAAGGTCCCTTTCACCACCCAAACCCCCACCTGCTCCTCGATGTCTCTTTTTCCACCCAAATCCCCACCTGCTCCTCGATGTCCCCTTTACCACAAAACCCCCACCTGCTCCTCAAGGTCCCTTTCACCACCCAAACCCTCACCTACTCCTCGATGTCTCTTTTTCCACCCAAATCCCCACCTGCTCCTTGATGTCCCCTTTCCCACCCAAACCCCAACCTGCTCCTCAAGGTCCCTTTCACCCCCCAAACCTCCACCTGCTCCTCGATGTCCCCTTTACCTCCAAACCCCCACCTGCTCCTCGATGTCCCCTTTCCCACCCAAACCCCCACCTGCTCCTCAGCATCCCCGTGGCTTGCAGTGATGTGTCTCCAGGAGGAACCCGTGATGCAGAGTGTCTGTTCCAGCATGTTCTGTGATTCCTGCAGARCCCGGTGCTCCTCACCTGGTGCGGGTGCTCCTCCTCGGGAGGTTCTGTGGGCTGGCTGGAAGAGCRTTCCCTGGCAGCCGGCGGCTCCAGGAGCCGGCGCCAAGGGAGCTGCGGTGGCATATGTTCCCTCTCAGAGCAAGGTTACACTCCCGGCTCATTAGAAGCTCCTTCCCTCATCTTGGGGCATATGCAGGAGTTGCTGGTGCCAAGCTGGCAGCGCTGAGAGCTCCGAGAGGCTCCGCAGGAAGTTTTCTCTTGCACTTCTGTCCTCGGTTCTGCGCTCGGCACAAGCGCGGCCCCGAGCGAGCGCTGACATCCAGCTCCGGGTCATCCCTGCGGACARGGAGCAGGTGCTGCTCGGGAGAGCCTGGCAGGGTGGGATGGGGCGGGTGAGGAACCCGGCAGCCCCCGGGCTGCTCCCGAGGCCGGTGCCAACCCCGATGGCCGCAGGGAATTCAGCACATTCCTAAATAATGGCTCCGGTGGTTTAGCGGGATCTGTAGCCCATACTAATGGCTCATTCTGAACCATAAGTGGTTGTGTTATACTTTGGATTTATTGGAGGCCAAGGGATTAATTTCCTGAAATATATGGTCATGATGTTGAGGTTAAATTAAGATCTCATTCAAAAGGATTCTTTTTATTATATTTAATTTGTAACCCCTTTTCTAGAGCCATTTTACAGCTATTCCTCCCCCTCCCTTCAATGTTCAGTGTCATGTTTCCAGGAAGAATCTTATTTCATGCAGACTAAGAGCATTTTTCAGTATAACCTTTTACAGTTCCTCACCGTTCAAGTTCCTCCAGTCTCGCTTGTTTATACACAACAAGGTCTTAAATCCTCTCTTGGAAAATAAAGATGTTGATGCAAAAGCAACAAGAGCTTCTGGCAGAGCTCAAATCCATCCGTTCTCTCCTCCTTCCCCACATGCCACCCCCTTCAATCTGCTGGAACTAAAAGCCCTTTTACTTCAGCGCTTGAGCACTTTGATAAAATGCATGTTGAGTAAATCTTACATGACATTTTTACTCTGGGTGAGATGTATATAAAGTCGAGCTGGCTCAGTGCTGGCCTCGCTTCGCCCTTCCYCACGATGCCATTATTAAACTGATAAATTAACTGTGGAAATCGGTGCTGCGAGAGGCTGGAGGTGAGGCGGGAAGGGGATGAGGAATGTGGGAAGGACGAGGCTCTGGGTGCAGGGATTTTGGAAGGGAAGGCTCTGGGGAGAGCTKAGAGCTTCTAAAGAGGMAMRGGGCTCCAAGARAGGGACTTTGGACAAGGTGTGGAGGGACAGGACAAGGACCCCCAGCCCCAACTCTGCATCCAGCACAGAATTCCCACCAGCCTGGCCCGGCAGCTGCCCGGGAAGGAACCAGAGCCGCCGCGCTCCCGGCAGCTCCTCACCCCAAGCTGTCAGCTCCTCTCCTGCCGGGATTTTCTCTCTTTCCCCTCTCTCCCCCCCAGAAGTGCTGACGGACACGTTGAGTAACCGTATCTGCTTGTTCCAGGCCGTGGTGGGGCTGAGCGCGGGTCAGGGCTGTGCTGGCAGTGCCGCAGCGGGTGCTGACTGGCATCCACGGGCCAGATAAGATAAAAACAACTGATGACAGCAGGGAAGTGAAACAGTCATCTCAGCACTTGGATTTGTGCCCGGCGAAGAGGAAGGGAAAAAAACCGAGGAGGGCCGGTGGGGAGGGGAAGAGGGTGGAATATGGATTAGAATAGAAACTCTGGAAAAAGCTATCAGGAGGCAGCAGATTTGGGTGTTAAATATTTATGAATTAGCGGCACTTGTCGGGTTCTCTGTGAGCTGAGAGTTTCCAGGATAGGAGTGAGTGTGGCTGCGATCCCGCCGTGCCAAACTGTGGATGGTGGGGACAGCAAAGGCAGGGATGGAGGGAGAGAAAAAGCAGGGATGGAGGGAGAGAAAAGGCAGGGATGGAGGGAGAGAAAAAGGCAGGGATGGAGGGAAAAGCAAAGGCAGGGATGGAGGGAGAGAAAAAGCAGGGATTGTGGGAAAAGCAAAGGCAGGGATGATGGGAAAAGCAAAGGCAGGGATGGGGGGAAAAGCAAAAGCAGGAATGGGGGGAAAAGCAAAAGCAGGAATGGGGGGAAAAGCAAAAGCAGGAATGGTGGCAGCCCAGGCAAGGTGACCGACTCTGGTGGCTCTGGCAGTGCCGAGGCTGGCGGCAGTGCAGGATAAATCCAGATGAGGAGCAGAAAGGATAAATGAGGTGCCATAAAAGTGACTATTATTATTCAGAAAATTCTGCTGAAGAGCATTGGAGTAATTAAATCATAATTGCTTATTACTCAGCTGAAGTGACATTGTAAGTGGCTGAAGGTCTGTGACGAGGACRGGAAGGGGGGCTCGGCTGTTCCTGTGCTCGGGGTTCTCTGGGGGTGGGATGAGTGGATCCCCCACAGCCCTCAGTGAAGATCAGAACCCCACCCCACCCCGAGCCTGTAAAACTCATTCCCAGTGGGACAGAGAGGCTGGAGGGTGCTGCAGGAAGGGAGCCAGGAGCAGCTTCACCTCTGGGGACAAGAGGTGCCCAAGCTGGCCCAGGTTGGCTGGGTATTCCTGGAGTATGGCCAGGTATTCCTGGAGGCGAGGATTCCTTGGGGTTAGGCTGACCCRCTAAACCTTGAGAGCTTTAATGGAGCTGTTTCCCACCACGAAACCAAGAGCTGCAAATCCCCTAAGCCCTTAATTACAGCGCGATGTTTATGGAACATGTGCACGGCCCAGGTACYCTGGCGGCAGTGGGAATGTGGGGGCAGGGCTGGCAGGGGGAGCTTCCCAGGCTATGGGGCAGCRTTCCCTTGGCCAGCCAGGCTGGGGATAAACTGCCTTTTCAGCTGTGGGCAACATGCTGGGATTGTTTATTTTCGTTTCCTCGTTTTTGTTTCAAAGTCGCTCCGTGATTCACTTCCTGAAATGTCCCTGCACTGAGGGGCAGCTGAGCATCCCCCTATGGATTTATCTCTCGGCCCTTTTTGCTGCCCCATCCCCACCTTGGCCTCACCCGTGGGCAGGGAGAGCTGCCCTGCCCTGCCCCCCAGACCCTTCCCGCAGGAAGATCCTGGCTGGAGGGGCAGGACCAAGCCCTGGCCATCTCCCAGGTAAACTTTCTGATGGGGAGAGGAGAGGAGCACAAGGGCACGTTGCTGTTGCTGGCTGCTGCTCCAACAGAACAAGGTCCAGGACTGAGAGTCAGCGATCTGAGGAGGAAAATGCTGGGAAGGACGGAAAGGAGCATCCCCTGTGCAGCAGCCTGGAGGGTCACCCCCTGCTCCCAGGGAGTGCCAGCCTCCAGCTCTTGGCGGGGCAGAGGAGCTGCTGCTGTTCCCACCGCGTGCGTTTGTTTGGATTTTGGGAATCGTTGTCCTGTGAGTCACCCAGAAGCACATGGTGCCAGCACTGACCGTTCAGAGATGCCAGCACTGATCCTTGCATTGTGCCCTGCACTGACCCCTCTGTTTGTGACAACACTGACCACTCTGCTGCTGCCAGCCCTGACCCCTGCATGGTGCCAGCACTGACCCCTGCATTGGTACCACCCCTCCATTGGTGTCCCCTGTCCATCTGGGTACCTGATGACCCCCTGGATGTCCCTTTGTCCATTTGAATGTTGCCTTGTGCCCATCTGGGTGCCCCTGGTCCATCTGAATGTCCCTCTGTGTCCAGCCTGCCCTCTGTATCCCACTGCCCTAGCAGGGGTTAAAGAGCCAGAGGAGGGTGCAAGGCTCTGGGGCTGCATACAATAAAACTTCCCTGAAGTTTGGGAGCCCCTGGCACGGACCCATCCCTGTACTTAAGCAGAAAATCACCAGAGAAGTGCTATAATCTGACAGATTTTTCACAGGCTTAAATATTCATGAATTAGAAGAATTGGCAGAATTTTCTACATTATTAGCTTTCATCATGGCTCCAGGAGCAGTTGGTGCACTGGCTGCTCTTCAAAAGCTATTAATCGAGTCTGTCATCACAGCAGCCATTTTTTAATTAGCTGCTTTACGGAACGATCTGGTGCAGGAGGGAGACTGCAACATTTAAATGGTATTAAAGTTTTAAAGGTGCCCCTTTCCATTTTTAATCCCAGTTCTGGAAGGCTGTGATAGGGGACCGAACACTCCAATGGTTAACTTCCTGCTTTCCCCTGGAAAAAAGCGATCTTGGAAAACCGAGCCGCTTCTACCCGGAGAAGAAATTGCAGGGAATAAATTGTTCTGGAAGCTCGCAGCATTCCTGCCTGATGAAATCAGGGCGGGATGTTCGTGGCTGCAGCACGGAGTGTTCAGGGCTGGGGAGGCAGGGGCAGGATGTGGCCTCTTGCCTTGCTGGGATTTTGGGAACACTCATGGAAATCCTCTCCTGATGCACTGGACCCGCTCCTGCATCCCTGTGTGAATCCAGGAGCATCCCCTGGGCAGGCAGAGCCTGGGGAGTCCCAACACCATGARGGTGCCACCACCACCACCCCCGTCTGAGCTTCTGGAGCAGGAGCTGGCAGGAATTTTCTGGGATGCAACCCAGAGCTTGGGAARGTTGGAAAGAGCTCCTTCCTAAACAAACAGGGGCCTGTGATCAGCATGTGTGGGCTGCTCCTGCATCTGTTTGGGATGCTCCTGCGTCCATGTGGGATGTTCTTACATCCATGTAGCTGCTCCTGCATCCATGGGGCTATTCCTGCATCCATGGGGCTATTCCTGCATCCATGGGGGCTATTCCTGCATCCATGAGGGCTATTCCTGCATCCATGAGGGCTATTCCTGCATCCACGTGGGCTATTCCTGCATCCACGTGGGCTATTCCTGCATCCACGGGGGCTATTCCTGCATCCACGGGGGCTATTCCTGCATCCATGGGGGCTATTCCTGCATCCATGGGGGCTATTCCTGCATCCATGGGGGCTATTCCTGCATCCACGTGGACTGCTCCCACATCCTCCCAGGCTGCCAAGGCAGCACATTTTCCCCCCAGCTGGGAGGCTGAGGGTTGTGATCTCAGGAATTGGGGCATTCAATCCCTCTGTGCCCCTTGCTCTGCCCTGGCCTTGGCAAGGTTGGATTTAGAGCCGGMCTTTTATTTGGGATTCTCTGGCCCCTGAATCCTTACATGTGCACATTTTGGCTGCTTCGAGGGAAACAAGCTCCAGAGCTGGGATTTCCAGCTGGAAACATCTCCTGACCACGAGGTGTCCAGCTCTGGGGTTCCTCAGGAGCCATGGACAGGTCCCTGTTCCCATCCTGGCACTGGGATGTGGGATAGGGAGCACAAGGGAGGTGCTGAGGGGCTCCCTGCCCTGGAAGTGGGCACAGATCTGGGGTCACCCCCAGGCTAAGGGGGTCAGATCCCTGGGAGGGGTCGGATCCATGGCAGGGTTGGATCCATAGGGGGGTCGGATCCATGGGATTTTGAGCCTCGGATCAATTGGAGCACCCCAATGCTGAATGTGTTGCCCGAGCTTTTCCCTAAACTTTATCAGCCCTGCCCTTGGCTGTGCCCCCGATCTGCTCCCGGTGCCGGAGGTGCCGCTGCTCTCCTGCCTGAGGGTTTGCATGGGAAACACTGCAAAAATCTGCCTTTGTGGTGGCTTGAAATGGGAATTTTTTGGCATCAATGTCTTGTCTCCAGCGCTGGCTGCTCCTCGCTGCCAGCGCTGTAATTTGTGTATTGTGGTGCCGGTGTCCYGCTGACCGGGACGGGAATTGCTGTCTGGGGAAGATTTCCCCCAATTGTCATGTAAAACATGGAAAGCAAAGAAATTGGCAGCTAAAATCGCTAAAATGCCACTGCTGCCTCTAACAGCCCTTGAGAAGTTGCTCTTTGTAATTCTGTCTGGGAAGCCGAGGATTGGGGGGTTGGGGATTTTTGGTGATGTGGAATAGGGAGAGTCTGAACCTCGGGGTTCGGGTGGAATTTAATCCTTTCTGGGAAACGATTCTTTTATTGAGGTATAAATGTTTGTATTTCGGTAGTAAACGTGATCCCCTATGAGACTCAAACTCTGCCCACAAATGCTGATTCCCAGGAAAAGGATGGAAAAATCCTGCTCTGCTCCACAGCTTCAGGGGATGAAAGATGGGGAAACATTCCTAGGAAAAGCTTTTAYTTGCAGTGAGTGACTTTTCTTGGCGTTTCCTTGCCTTGTTTGTGGGTTTGTTTCTTCCACCATGAATGGGGAGGGCTTGAAGCAAACTGGGATAGTGRAAGGTTCCCTGTCCATGGAATGAGCTGAGCTTGAAGGTGCCTTCCCACCCAAAGCATTCCATGATTCCGTGGTGCTGTGGGGATTGGAAACCTGCTGTCTACAAAAGCTTCCTCACCCCTGAGAGTCCCCTGGGGAGTCCAGCCTGGGAGCAGGGTGGGATTTGGGGAAGGGCAGGGATTGCTGCATCACAGACACCTCACTCTGGTTCAAAATCCTGTGGGTTTGTTGGTTTTTTGTCCCTCTGCTCCATCATTTTTCAGGTTTAGTCACTCCAGCGAGGCACACGCCCTCCTTGGCAATTAATTGCGGTTGTTCCCCGTGAGTTTGTGAACAAAACACTCTTTATTAGGACTCCAAGCTTCCAAAAGCTCTGCAGAGCTGCTGGAGTCCTGCAGCACACACGGGCCTTTAATTGCATTCCCTGGATAGGGGAATTTGCTAGCAGAATAAACTCAGTAAGTTTTTAAAGTGTGGGGTTGGCCTGTGTGCAGCACAAGGCTCTGCTTTGCTATTTACGTTTGGGTGTAAAAATGGGGATTTACATTGAAATTCAAATGGAATCTGAGCAAAATAAGGGAATTTGTAGAGAGCACTCCCTGCAATCTCTCCATCTTGCCATGAGTGGGGCTGGGCAGAGCTGGGAAGGAGGAAAACGCTGCTGGAGGGTGTGAATGTCATGGGGAATGGTGGGAGCATGGGATGGGATGGGATGGGATGGGAATGGGAATGGGAATGGGAATGGGATGGGAATGGGAATGGGAATGGGAATGGGAATGGGAATGGGAATGGGAATGGGAATGGGAATGGGAATGGGAATGGGAATGGGATGGCAGCCAGCTCTGCAGCCAGGCTGGGATTTCCACAGCGCTGTCCCTGTGCTCCAGAGTCCTTCAGAACGTGGGGCTGAGTGACACTGTGGGACTGGGAGGGAACTCTCACATCTATTGGTGAAAGCCCCAAAATCAGCTTTATTTCCCTGTTTGAACAATGCAGCCATATGGGCTTCTCCTCATTAGAGGCCTTTTTTTTCTGTGAGGAAGCCACGGCAGAACGAGCGTGGAAGCCGACATAATTAAAGGCTTCTTTTTCCCCAGCCGTGGTGCTGCGGCCTTTGAAGAGCTCRGGGATCCCGGAGGAATGCTCTGAACTCGGCAATATTTTGATAGCTGCAATAACATAATCAAAAGATGCTTTCATGAAGAGAGCACCTTGTGTGCATTGCGGCCGCCCCGCTCCCCCCGATCCCGCTCTAATGGGGTCCAGAGCTCGTGTGAGTGTGGGGAGCTCGGCTTTCCGCTGGGGCTGCTCCAGGGACGCTGCCTGAGGAGCAGCTGGGAAGAGGCTGGAGTGTTTCCCTGCCCCGTGTGGCCCCTTGTCCCTCTGCCCCMTGTGGCCCTGGGGTGCTCAGGGTGACCCAGCCGGGCTGGGGGTGACATGGGGGAGGAGCAGGGGCTGCAGCCCTCCCACACCGGCGATTCTGTGCTGCTGTTATTCATCCCGAAATCCTCATTATCACCCTTTAATATCTCCCTGCTGTTCCCGACCCTGGGCAGGAGCCTGGATCCTTCTCACTATGCCCAAGCCAGTGCAATTCCCGGTTTGTTCCTGGGGTGTCCCAGGCCGAGCCCCAGCCGTGCCCATCCACCTGAGTCCTGGCCAGGCTGGGCTGCCTGGAACGAGGAAATTGGGGCAGCTCTTTAATCATTAAGCTGGAATCATTAAGCTTTAATCAGGCCAAATTAGGGTTTTGGTTCCCGCTGCCTCGCGCCAGGCGCTGATTGTGTGAACTCGGGCGCTGCTGGAGCAGAGCTGGCCTGGGGCTTTGGGGCTCTGCGGGCACGGGGCCACCCCTGTCCCCTGCTCCGGGACCCTCTGGCCCTGTCCCCTCTGGGAGGGGAGAGCACGGTGCCACCAGTGTCCCCAAAACCAGAGCTCCAAAGCTCCGTTCCTTCTGGGCATGGTGGCACCAGTGTCCCCTGCATTGGGATCCTGCAGCTCTGTCCCTTTTGGGAGGAGAAGGGCAGGCACGGGGCYATTGGTGTCCCTCTGCCACAACCCCACAGCCCCATCCTCTCTGGGAGGACACTGGCTGTGGTGCCACCAATGTCCCCAGCACTGGGACCCCAGGGACTTTGGTGGCAATGATGCATTGGAGTCTTTGGCACCTGTGCCAGGGGTGCCAGGGCTGCCCGTGGGGATCCTGCCTGGTCACACATCCCTGGAGCATCCCACAGACACTGGTGGTGCAGTGGGAAGCCATTCCCTGTGTCCTGTCCCTTCATCCCTTCTTCCCAGTCCCTCTCCAGCTCTCCTGGAGCCCCTTTAGACCCTGTAAGGGGCTCTGAGCTCTCCCTGGATCCTTCCCTTCTCCAGGGGAACATTCCCAGCTCTCACAACCTGGCACCAGAGCAACTCCAGCCCTTGGAGCAGCTCCACGGCCTCCCTTGGAATGGCTTCAGCAGCTCCCTGTCCCTCTGATGTTGGTGACAGAACTCGGGGTCCCATCTTTGTGTGGTGATTTCACCCCAGCGAGGTTTGGGGTTGGAGCCCATGAAAATTCCCTGCCGGCAGCGCTGCGTCCCCAACCTCGATCCCCACACCGGGAATCCGCGTGGCCAAAGGTGCCCGGGCTGAGCCTGCCCAGCACAGGGAACAACCACCAGCACCTCTGTCMCCATCCAGGCTCCCCCAGCCAGCTCTGATGGACTCTCATGGATCCTTTGGCACCAGGCTGGGCTGGCACCACCAGCTTTGCGTTCCAGCCTCAGATCCCAAACGCCGACGTTCCTCAGGATCGTTCCGCCCATTATCATTTCTCCCACAAAGCGCTCCATGATCCCCTCTCAGCCTCAGCCACATGGCAGCCACACATAAAGCAACTTCTGTGCTGAGATTATTCATAATTTTTTTTTTGCCCCCTTCCCTATTGTTGCTTTGCCAAGTTTTTCTTCTCCTTGCGAGGAGCTGACTGAAAAGAGCAGCGGCTCCGGAGCAGGGCCGGGCTGCGGAGGCAGCGCGAGCAAATCAACTCGACAAGTGCCTTCACGGGAGTCAGGGCGGGGGGAGCTGGGCAGCAGCCAGACAAAAGCCCCTCCAAATGTCTGCTTGGATTTGAGCTGGTGTTCCTGGAATGTCTCATCACATGAAGGAACAATGCAGCCGGCAAGGAGGCTGCTCCGGGGAAAGGGCAGCCGAGGGAAGGGTGGTTTTGGGAGAGGGTTTGATCCCAGGAGAGCAGGAGGAGCGGCACAGAAGGGCTTTGGGAGAGGGTTTGATCCCACGAGAGCGGGAGGAGCGGCACAGAAGGGCTTTGGGAGAGGAATTGATCCCAGGAGAGTGGGAAGAGCGGCACAGAAGGGCTTTGGGAGAGGAATTGATCCCAGGAGAGTGGGAGGAATGGCACAGAAGGGCTTTGGGAGAGGGTTTGATCCCAGGAGAGCAGGAGGAATGGCACAGAAGGGCTTTGGGAGAGGGTTTGATCCCAGGACAGCGGAAGGAATGGCACAGAAGGGTGGCACTCTCTGGGGTCTGTGTTTGCAGTTGGGGTGGGAGTGGGGCCATGCTGCCCCTGTCCCCTATGGACATGGGGAATGGGGTGTGGGAGAGGGGAATGCGGTGTGGGCACCCCAGAGGGGTGAATTTTGGGGGGCTAGAGTACAGGGAAAGGGCTGTTGTGTTCCTTGTGCCATGGGCCAGGAGCTGCCATGGCCCAGCCCAGCCCTGGCACTGGGAAACCACCCCATTCCAGCCCCTGGGATGCTGAGAAGTGCCCCAAACCCCGGCATTCTGCCCCAAATTCCCTGGCTGTGGCAGCCACCATGGCAGTGCCACTCCTTGACATCATTTCTGGGGTCACTTCTCCCAGAGGGCAAAGCCCAGTCAGGATTTGTGCCCTGCCCCACTGCAGGTCAGGCTTTATCCCAGATGAGCCATTGGTGATGAATCCCTGGAGCAGGAGGGGATGTGCTGGTGGCACCCACAGGGGATCCCAGGGTGGATCAGGATCCCTGTGGAGCGAAGGAGCAGCCCCAGGCAGGGGAGGGAGGGCATAGCTGGTGGTTTTGGGAAGAACTTTCAGTCTYGAGTTTGCATGGATCTGGTGTTGATTAACTGTGGGCCTGCAMTGGCTGTCCCTAAACATGCTGTCCCTAAATGTCCTGTCCCTAAACGTGCTGTCCTTGGCACCCTCCATGGAGCTGTTCCCATGGGAGATGTTGGCTGGGAGAGCATCAGGAATGGGGATGGAGAGGGACCATTGTTCCTCAAACCTTCACACCCAAAATCCCTTTTTATTCCCGTTTCCTTTGCCTTACAGCTGCTGGAATATGGTTTTGTTTAGGACYGCAAATTTCCACTTGGCATCCTTTTCCTTCCAAACCCACCCTACCTTCCTCTTCCCTTCATTTCTGCATCTTTTAATTCTCAGCTCCTCAGCCGTACTGGCCACTTTAGCATAAGAAATGAAATTAATTCTCATGCTCAGGCTCCAAATGTAAATTCCTTTATTAATAATTGAAATGGGTTTATTTATGCAGTTTGATATTTCTCAGGTTCAGGGAAGCAATTCATTTTTCTCGCGTTGATGATCAACAGACACCGTCATTAAGCTCTTTTTTTCACCCCCCTCATCCCCTTCTCCCATCTCATCCTGGTAAACAGATAAAAGCTGGGAGCCCGCTGGTCCTGGCAGGCTCCAGGGAAGATTTCCATGAGCTCATGGAAGTAAATAATTAATTTGACTTTATCTTACATCGACTTCGGACAGTTCCTCCCCGGGAAAGGGATGGATTCTCCTGCCAAACATTCCCAGTCCCCACCAAGGGAAGAGTTTCTGCCTGGAGCCTCCAAGGAGAGCATCAGCACCCCTGGATCACCTGGAGCATCCTGTGGGGGTGTGGRTGTGTTCATCAGCCACAACACTCCAGGCCGGGAGGAATGGGGATGTGGGGGAATGTTTATAGCAAGGATCACATGGATTTCCTTGGAATGGGATGTCCCAGAGCCAAAGCCGCCCTGTGCTTGTGTCCCTGAGCCCCTCTCCAGCAGCTCCTGGCACATGGTTTCTATCGGGGTGAGGGGTCCTCCCAGCCCTCGGGRCAGAGATGCCATGAAACCCAGGGAATGTTTTGCATTCCCAGCCCKTTCCTTGCGGTTTGGACCTCTGTGAGATGATTTGAGCTTTGGATCAATGTGGATTTGCTTTTCCTCTCCCAGGAATGATGCCCCTTTGTCACACRGCTGAAATCGCCACTTTCTGCCCCAAACTGAGCAAGCAGCCACCCCCATGGCACCGACATCTCCTGGGTTTTCCTCGCCGGAGCACGGGGGATGTGCTGGAGGTTTCCCTTTCATCCCAGGTTTGTCAGAGCCAGGAAGATCCGAGCTGTGCCGTGCCACGACGCCCGCACGGCCGCTTCCCCGATCCCCTCCCGCCCGCTTTGGAGCAGCGTTAACATTTCTCTTTTATCTCGCTCTGTGAGCTTCAAAGAGCCCGGGAAGCCGAGTCCTGCCTCGCTGCAGCSGGGGATTATCCGGGCCCTGCTCCCCGCGCTCGGCCGGCAGAACTGGAATTGATTAATTTGGGTTCGGCAGCGGCTCCCCGGCTGCTCCTGCACGGATGYAAAACCGGGCTTTTCTGAGTCCCGGCGCAAAGGCCGGCAGCACCCCGGAATGGTGAAGGTTATGCAAATTCAGAGCCTCTTCCCTGTCTGCCGGCACTGCCTGTTCCTGCAGGGAGGGATTTCACAGGAGCCTTCTCTTGGAAAGAGTCCGGCATAGGTGTGTGACCAGGGATGGAGGGACAGGGAATGGCTTCCCGCTGCCAGAGGGCAGGGATAGATGGGATTTTGGGAAGGAATTGTTCCCTGGGAGGGTGGGGAGGCCCTGGCACAGGGTGCCCTGAGAAGCTGTGGCTGCCCCTGAATCCCTGGAAGTGTCCAAGGCCAGGTTGGACATTGGGGCTTGGAGCATCCTGGGACAGTGGGAGGTGTCCCTGCCCATKGCAGGGTGCTGGAAATTAATTTTAAGGTCCCTCCCAACCCATTCCAGGATCTTGTGAAGATTTGCAGGATTTCTGCATCACTGGAAAAGCAGGATCTTGCTCTGRTGCTGCTGCAGTTGGTTGGGAAGGTTCCTCAATGGAAGGAGCTGGTGCATAGCGTGTCCCAGGWGGATCCCACTGGATCCCTGCAATGCATCCCAATCTGTGTCACCCCCATCCTGTGTCACCCCCCTTCTGTGTCACCCCCTTTTTGTGTCACCCCCATCCCGTCACCATCTCCCTGAGCACCTCTCCAGGCCCAGTTTGTTCTGTGCGTAATTCCAGATGTGTTTGATCCCACACAACGGATGGAATTGATTGAAAACATGGAAGTTTGAGGGGAAGTGGTTTAAAATGTGATTTTTGTGGCAGATAAAGCTCCCTGTGAAGGATTCCATGAGATATTGGGATGGAAACCTCCATCCTTATGGAGATTGTGTTCCCAGCCAGGCTCTGGGCTGTGCTCAGACACTTCACGTTTCCCTCCTTCATTTGCCCCTTGCCTGGATCCTTTCCTGGGACATCAGGGCTTCCACAGGTTGGCACTTTTTTCAGGGAAAAAAAAAATTTTGGGTTGTTTCAAAGTGAATTAATCTCCTGGGAGATGCTCCAAGGTATTGCTCTGGTTTGTTCCATTTTTGTGGGAAAGGCTGTGCTGGTCTGAGCCACTCCTAGCTCCCACTGGGATATTTTCAGGTGAGAAAATAAAATGTTGGTTTTCAGGTAATCCCAGAATCCCAGAGAGGTTTGGGTTGGAAGGGACCATGAGGATTATCCCATTCCAAATCCCTGGGGATGGAGCCACAGAGGCTGACAAAGGTTTCAGTGATATTTCCTATTTTTAAGGTGTGTTTGGAGGGAAACAAGGCAGGGATCCCTGCGGGGGAGGGATGAGGGAAACTGGGGGTGCTGGGGACCCCCACCCACCCCGGCTCCCCCTCCACGGAGTTTTTTAGAAAACCCCTTCCCTAATTTATTGGTTTTTCTCCGTGGCAGGTGGGGAAATGCAGGGCAGCCCTGCCTGCAGCCCGGCTTCCCGGGAAAGCGGCGACGGACATTGATTTATGATCAAAAGGGAAAAAGCAAAGCAGAATAAAAAGAATACTTAAGACTTAAAAACAGGGAAATCTCGTTTCTTCCTGTGTAGGTGTTACCTGGGAATCTTTCATGTTAAACTTAAATGGAATTAAGAATGAGGCGAAAATCACCCTGGGAGCTGCGTGATCCTTGTAGCCCTCGATTAAAATTAATCCTGGCATTGATCTGTACAATTTATTAATAGCCTGGCACGGGAGAGGAGCCGCTGCCATAAACACCCCGGCCCTCTCGGAGCACCCCGTGCTCACCTCAGCCCCGGGATTCAATAATTGATCGGAGCCACCCCTTCCAAAGCCCCCGAACCAATTAAGCAGCGCCCCCCTGACCCAGGCCCTGCCTGCTGGGGACAGGGGACGGCACCGCAGACTTGAAATGAAAAAACCGAGAGCAAAGCCCTAAATCTTTTTGGCTGCCTGATTAATAATCCTGTCAGGCCTATCACAGGCACTAAACAGTAATGCTGGTTGCAGCTGAATTTTTTATACTTTCTATTAATCTTTAATGATAGCTTGGTCACCTAGTCTCTTTTATCTTGTCAGATAAATGTATGGTTAACAGGATAATGAGATTTCTGAGGCTCTGTTCCTGCTCACAGCCATGCAGCACATGGGGTGACCCCTGCCCCTGCCGGGGGAGCCGGTGGAGGGCATGGTAATTGCTGGATGTGCTGGGAATGTATTGGGAGCTGATGGATGGTTTAAACTTTGATTTGAGGTCAGCAGGTCCCTCAGCTCTGGAAGGCAACTGTGGTTTTATTACTTGCAGGATCTGATGGGGATGTAATTAGATTTAGCTATTGCTTTATTAATAAGTAATTGTTCCTACTATTGCTTTGGGTTGGCAAATATATTCCGCCGATAATTTAGGGCATCGATAGGGCTTTATTTATTAATAAACGGGAATGYGTGTTTTCGCCTGTGGCAACGACCRGCACAGGGCTCGGGCTGGCCGCTGCTCCCGGAGTGAAGGATTGCTGCTTCATTAACTCAGTAATTAACCCAATTCTGGGAGCTGTGTGCAGCCTGCGTGTGCCAGGATGGCATCAGAGACCTCCAGGGGCCTGAGGTCCCCACGGGGGCACTGCCACCACCGACCCACCTGCTCTGGTCCTCTCGGTCCTGGGATTGATCAGGGGGTGGATGGAAGGACCAGGATGCACTGGGATGGGTTGGGATGTGCCAGGATGCACCGGGATGGGTTGGGAGGTGCCAGGACACACTAGGATGGGTTGGGATGTGCTAGAATGCACCAGGATGGGTTGGGATGTGCCAGGATGCACTGGGATGGGTTGGGATGTGCTGGGATGTGCCAGAAAGTGCCAGGATGGTCAGTGGAAGCAGCAGTGCTGGGAGCACCCCTGTTTGGGTCAGCTCAGGGCTTTTGGAGCCCTCTGCACCTGCTGCTTCTCCCATCTCAGCCTCCCCCCCTCTCCCCRGGCACCCTCAGCACCGATGCTCCGGGACTGATCCCCACTTGGGGAGCTTGGGCTGGCTGCTGCTGGGTCCCTCTGCCTTCCCCTCTGCCCCCCGGGTTGATTTTCCATCTTTCCCAGGATAAGGGGGCGATTGTGGCAGCCCAGGGTGCTGAGCAGCTCTCCGAGGGGAGGTGGGTGCTGGGCTCCGCTCCCCACACGCAGGGCGGCCGTGTTTTGGTGGCTTTTTGTTGCTCTGCTGCTCCAAGGAAGCTCCTTGCATTAATTATGTTGCCATGTAGAAAGCTCTGGCCTGTCATATATTTTTTTCTTTCTTTTTTTTTTTTTTTTTTTTTTTTTTTTTTTTNTAAGCTCTGTTTTTCATAAAGTGGTCCTAAAATGACACGGAAAGCAGCTGCTTAAGCAATTGTGCCAATTAATGGGTCTCTGAAATTAAAACGCCTACACAGTCTAGATGAGATTTCTCCAGGAGGGAATTCAGCAATTGTCTTCATGATAATCAGGCTTGACTTGTCTTAGCACACATTAATAAAAAAGCAAATGCATTCAAAGAGATGCCCTTTAGTGGAGAATATCCACAATATAGTAATGAGTCTCCAAAAAAAAAAAAAAAAAAGGAGGGGGGAGAGCGGAGGGATGCTGAGCTGGCTCCAGCCTTTCCTTCGGGGAGGGAGACTTGGAATTCATGTCATGGATTTGCTGGATTCTCCTGCTGCAGCTGCTGGATGCAGATCTCTCCTCGCCGAGGCAGCGGCTCAGCGGGAAGGTCCGGAGCTCCTCTGGAAAGGGRAGCACCGGGGGCTGTGGAGACGCTCCGGCCTCGAGGGACGGTGACAGGGGCTGGGCTGGGGCTGTCGGGGGTGGCAGAGGTGCTGGAGACCCCCCCGTACCCGCGGCATCAGCGCCTGGTCCTGCCCTTGCCCGGCCGCAGGGATGGGGCAGGAATTGCSGCTGGAATTGCTGCTGTGCCCGGCAGTGGATGGCCCCGTTCTGGCTGGGGGGACAGGGGGACAGGGGACAGAGGGACAGGGGCGGGGGTCTGGCAGGGGCTGCGGCACAGCTCGTGGATCCCTCGGGATCAGCCGCTTCCTCCATCCCCCCAGCCCTTCATCCCCAGCTGGGATGTTCAGGTGTCCTGGGCTGGGGTGGGGTCCCCACTGCTGCAGGGACTCAAAGCCGTGTGATGTGGCACTTGRGGACAGSGGTTKTGGTGGCCTTGGGAATGSCTGCACTCAAGGRTCTSCCAGGGCTTTTCCAGCTGAAAGGATTCCGTGATCCTGTGATTCCCTGCAGGATGTCCACCCCACSAGGCCAAAGAGCAGGGATGGGAGGCTGTTCCTGCCTTTAGCTGCAGGTTTGGCCCACAGGGAGGGGCCTGATTTCTCTCTGGAAAATRAGGAATTCCCCCCATCCCACCCCATTAATTTTGGGAACAGGGACGAGTATTAGTGTTAAGCGCCCACCCCATTTCCCCCAGGAAAGGTTGGGGAGCATCAGTTAAACCATTCAGGGAGTTTTGTCCAAGACCCCCATCCCAATGCTAAGAAAAACACCGAAATTCTSGTTGGGACACCCCATCCCCAGCAGGGACAGTCCTGGGGCACCCCGGGGTGCTGCAGAACAGCTCATCCTCCCTCCCACGGGTGCTGCAGCCCTCCCTGCGTTTGGCACCTCGCTCCCTTCCYCCCTAATTAAGCGCAGCTCTGTTTGTGTTTGCTGGCGGCTGCAGCCTCCTGACAGTTTGTCTGGAAAAGTCTTTTCTCTTTTCTCCCCCTTTGTTATTTTCATTTCAAAAATTTAGGAGGCTTTAAAAACAAAAGTATTTAGAGCAAACACGATCTTCCCGTATGCAAAATTGATGAAAGAAAAAGACTTACAGCTCTGAACCCCGGCGCTGCTGCTGCTGCTGCCGGAGCAGCCACAGCCCTGAGTTCGTGGAATTATGGGATGGACTGGGTTGGAGGGACCTTGGAGAGCCTCAAGTTCTTATAAAATTAATTAAAGAGGGAGCAGCCCCTGTGGCTGTGGGGCTGGACCCTGCTCCAGGGTCTCTCTGGCCATGCTCCAGCTGTCCCATACCTCGCCAATGTCGGGGCCATCCTGAGCTTCCCCATCCTCAGCCCAGCTCCCGTGGGGTCCCAGAGCCCTCTCAGGCACCCAGGAGCTGTCAGCTTGGCCCAGGAGCGCAGGGAATCCTGCAAAACATTCCTTGTTTTTCCTTTAATCCTCGATGGTGTTTTGGATTTTCAGTTCCATCCTGGTTTGAGCAAATATTTTGATTGCACCCAAGTGCGAACATAACAAACGCTGTTTAGACAAAAGCAGCACAGCCTCGATTAGTTTTAGACAATTTGTCCTAATATTGTTTTGGATCACGCATTTATTCCCCCATAAAGATTTGATTGCTTTGCTTGTTTCATTAATCTTTATTTGTTTAATCATCTGCTAAATCTGTTTAATCATTGGTTTAAGTGGAAAGATTACATGAAGATATTTAATGCTCAGTGCCAGAGCTGCCCTGACATCTAATCCAGCGCTGCTCCCTCCCCGCGATTGCCCTGGGTCCCGCTTTCCTGCACAAGCCACCGGCTCCCACCCGCCGCGATTTTCCCGAGTTGTCCATCATTTCCCAGCCCTCCGCCAGCGATGGGTGAAGAAACCCAGAGAGGAAAGCCCCGAGCCTGCCTTTGCGGCAGTGCAAATGTTTCCAGGCTGCTGTGATGGATGCGGCTCACCCGGGAGCCGGGAGGAGGGTCCCAGCCCGGGCCGTGCCTGTTCCTCCCGCTGGATTTGGTGACACGGATGAATCCCCGGGAAGGCGGCGGTGTGAGGCGCCAGGATCTCTTTTACGGACTCTGCCCGGGGGATTGGGAGGTGTTAAACTCGGGGATGGAACCGAGCGGCTGTGGCTGCGGTGGGACCCGCGGGTTAAAGCCTCCTTTCAGCCGGAGAGGAGGGATGTGATCTGTCTCCGGCACTCCGGAGAGGCTCAGAGCACAGGCTGAGCCATGGTTTCCCTTTTCCCCCGGCTTCTCCCCGCTCTCAGCCCCGCTCAGCTATCCCAGTCCCCCATCCCACTCCTCTTGTCCCGGGACAAGGCAAGGGATGGATATTTGATACCCAGGCCCGGGCCGGGCTTGGAACGTGCGATATTCCAGCAGCTCTGCGTTCGGCGGCTGCTGCTGCAATCAGCGCCTCGATCTCAGGGACGAGATTTTATGAATTAATGAAAAAGAAGATCACGGAGGGTCCGGCAGGCCGGGGGAGGAGCGAGCCCGGCAGAACCTTAACGAGCACGGGGTGGATTTCACCCCTGCTCTCCCCCGGCCCCTTGGATTGGGGGCGTGGATTTTGTGGGGAGATTTTTTTGTCCTTTCCCCCCTTTTTTTGGCTCCTCACCCTGGGATGGCGGTGCAGCCTCCCGGGGCCGGGGGTGCCGCTCGCCCACCCTCCCTGGCRGGCTCTGATTGTGCCGAATATCCGGCGATTTGTGCGGAGCACCGGGCGGGCGCTGGCGGATCCTCGCTGGCAGATCTTGTCCTCATTACTGAATAATTCATCGCCGCATTAATGGCTTCAGATCCCAGCGCGCTCCCGCTCTCTCCTCCTCTCCTGCCTCACTCTGCCCACTTGGGAAAACTTTATTATGCCTCGCTCTGACGACAGAGTATACAGATAAAAGATAATTGCTTGGCTTGACTCCCCCATTGATATGAAAATAAGATTTAAATTATTCACTTCAGTTTAAAGGTTAGTTGAAGGTTATTACAGGGGATAAAAAAATCACTCTTCATAACATTTCTGTTGGAGATGAGACAGGTTTGAAAGGCCTAATTTGCACGGCAGGCCGAGGCGGCTTGTTGTGAATAAACCCGGAGCCCCTCCAGAGATTTTAATCGCCAAGAAGTCAATTATTTATAAGCAAATTACGCCGAGCTGCTCGGGTATAGACAACCCAGCTCGGCGTGAATAGGGACAAGATGGAACCTATATAACTTAATATACCTCCCATTGAACGGCAGCGAGAGCCTCGCCCGGCGCTTTCCGCCTCTAATCCCGGCTGGAATTTAATGAGCGGCTGAATTTCAGAGGGGGGGCCTGATCCCGGCTCCCTTGGACTCCTGTTTATTTTATTCCTCCCCTTCAGTCTCCCGGCTTCCAGCCTCCGTCTCCAGCTCCCTTTTGTGTTGCCGCCTTGTAAATGGAATTAAAGGATTGTAAATTTTCCTGCCGAGCAATAGGCCTTGAAAGCGGGGACGTCACTTTGCCGAGCGATCGGCTTTATCCCGGCTTTCACTTAATGCTCTTTTATGTAGGGAACTATTGCAGCGTCTGCTGCTGGGAGAGTGGCAGATCTCCTGGTCGGAGTTAATAATTAATGCCTGGCTCTTGGCAGAGGGGCTGTGGATCGGAGCGGGCTCACCCCGACCGTGGCGCTCCCCATCCATCACCAGCGCTCGCTACTCCGCACAGAAACATCCGTGGAAAACCAGGGCCCGCCAGCATCAGGATCCCTGGATCTGCAGGTGTCATCCAGGACTCTGCAGGTGGGATCTGGGGCTTTTCAGGTGTGAYCTGGGGCTYTKCAGGTGTGMTCTGGGACATCYATCCATCCCTGGTTCTGTGGGATTGCGAATGTGCAGAGTGCTCATGGAAGGGGCAGGTTCTGTGTTCAGCCCCAAATGCAGGTGCTTTAAAAAACATCGATGTTTCCTGCTTGGGTGCCTCGTTTATCCASGGAAATGCAGATGGGGTGAGCTCAGGGCTGGGAGCTCCCTCCCTGCATTGCTGGTGCTCCAYGTCCTGCTCTGCTGGGGCTCCCAGGGAGGATGGCAAAGTCAYGGCCCTTGTGTGGCCACCTCCCCAGTACTCGGTAGCCCAAGGATGGGGGACCCCAAAGGCTCCTGCTCAGCCTGAGCCCTGCAGGTCCCCACCGGAGCTGGGAGTGTGGCTCCACAGGGATGGGGTTGCTTTGGGATCACAGAAACCACGGAGATGCTCCAAGGGCTGAAACCCCTCTGCTCTGGGGACAGGCTGGGAATGCTGCGGGTGTTCACCTGGGCAAGAGAAGGTTCTGAGGAGACCTTAGAGCCTAAAGGGGCTCCAGGAGAGCTGGAGAGTGACTGGGGACAAGGGATGGAGAGACAGGACACAGGGAATGGCTTCCCATGGCCAGAGGGCAGGGAGAGATGGGATATTGGGAAGGAATTGTTCCCTGTGAGCGTGGTGGCAACCGTGGGCCCCGCGGTGAGCTGAGCTGTTCTTTGTGTGTGGGTTTGGTTTAGAATGAGCTGGGAGCAAAGCCCAGGAGTGCCTGGGGAAGAAGGGAAAAGCAGGGAATGTGTTTGCCATTGTGCCTGGCCCTGGATGTGCAGCGTTACTGGTGTGGATCTCTGGAGCTGTGGGAATGCGGAGCTCTTCCTGAGTGCTCGGAGGTGTTGTGTTCCAGTTAAACCCTTTTACCTTTTATTTAAAATTCACAGCGGCCTGACAGGTAATCCCGGGAGCTGGAGCATCAYGGCAGCCTGGGCTGAGCTGAGGGAAACGATGCCGTGGAAATCCCGGGCTTTCCTCTGCCTCTCTTTCCTTTCCACAATTTGTGCCCCTTTTCCTTCCACAATTGGTGCTCCAGACCCTGGGGTGCCATCCCAGGTCCGGGCAGGAGGAGGATGGGTGCTGCCAAATCTCGGGAAGGTGCTGGTGTGGCCCTGGATGCCAGAGAGGGGATGCAGGTTCGGGCTCTGCCCCGGGCACAGCCCCTGGGTGGAGGAGGCTATTGATATAATTATCAATATATTGAGAGAGATATCAGATATTTATATATTGGAATGGATCAGATACCGATATATTGTGAGAGGTATCAGATATCAATACATTGGGATCAGACATTGATCTATTGGGAGAGATACCTGATATCAGTATATTAGGAGAGATATCAGATATTGACATATGGGAAGACAGAGGATGCCAAGCCCTGGGTAAGGCCCTGAAAATTCCCAGAGTCCCACTGGACACATTTCTTGTGGAATCCTATGGAATTCTGCTGGGGGGAATTAATGGGCTACAGATGATCTTGACAGAAAATAATAATAATAATAATAACATCAATAATAACATCAATAATAAATTAATTGTAATTAATTGATATTAATAATAAATGATAATATAATAATAATGCTGCCTGGCTTCCCTGCTGTCCTGTCGGTGTCCCAGCTCTACCTTGTGTTTCCCCCAGCCCTGCCCGGTGCTGGGGGCAGATTAATGAGCTAATGGGCTGGAACTGGTGGAGCTGGAATGCACACGGATGGGCTGCCAGGAGGCTGCTGCTGCTGAGGRCTGGTGCAGCCGAGCAGCTTTGATCTCCCGTTCTCATTATCAAGGGGCCTTGGGAGCATCCCTGAAACACCCCCGGACATCCCGCGGGACCTGAGGGGCGGAATGTTTGGGGGCCATAAAGCAGCATCCTTGGAGCCGGAGAAATGCTGCCAGGGATGTCCCGTTATCCACAGGGAATTGCTGTGCCTGTTACCTGGGCAAACCCCACTGGGAACGCCTGACTTCCCCGGCTTTTCCTTGTGCTCCGTAACCTCTGGCGCTGGGTGTCGGCTTTCCTGGTGCTCCGTGCCCGTGGAATGAAACTCATCGGGGCTGAGCTGCTTGAGAGAATGGAGCTGGAGCGTCCCAGGAGAGGCAGCATCACCGGCAATGGCTGAGGGATGAGGTGGTGCCGGCAGCGCTTTCCCCACCCCAAATCCCGCCGCCTCGGGGGAGCCTGGAGCAGAGAGCCCTGCCCATCTTTTTATCTCSGAGCAGCGAGGCTGGGCCCCTCCTGCACTCCCACGTTTGCCTTYCCTCGCTGCTCAGAGGGAGAAAAATCCCTCTTAAATCATTCAGTGCCTCCCTAATGTATTCACAGCGTGGACGGCGGAACAAGATCTGAAACACTCCTTTTTCCAGTCAGACTATTAACGGGTGACACTTTGACACCGGCAAGAAGTATGGGAGATTAAAAAGTAAAAACTGCACAGAAACCTAAGTGCCTTCGCATAGGGCTGGAATAAAAATTGCTGTCGGGAGCATTAAAATAGAGCCCTTGTCAGCGGCGATGGATTCCGGGGACGTGCCTGCTGCTTCCCGTGCCATCCCTGCCTCTGCTGCCCGGGAAAAGGGGAGCCGGGAGCGCCCAGAGGAGGCAGAGGCTGCGCTCCCGGGCTGAGGAAGGGCATCAGGGCTCAGRAGGAGCGGCTCCTCCCGGGAGATTGGCACCCGTGGGGTCTCGGGAGCCCCTTTCATCTGCCCGTGACATTCGGAGTCCCCCGGAGGCGGCTGGGGGATGAAAGCAGGAGATGAAGGAGCCGGCTTTTCTCGGCACCATTAATCATTTATCAGCTAATCAAGAACGCTCGCAGGAGATGAGGGGAGAGAGCAGCTCGTTCCTAATAGGAATTAGTTCGCTTACGGTTATTTTTTTCCCTTTGCTCTGATTTCCCAGGGAAATGAGRTTTGGGGAGGGCTGCACTTACCCCTCTCTCCTTCCCAGAACCCCGGACCTCCTGGAAAGAGGGATGGGCTGGTCCAGAAAACCCCTCGGGGCCTGAAATTCCCAGAACAGAGCAGCAGGAATCCCACCCACTCCCTGACAGGAAATTGGGCTCTGCTCCTCGGGAACAGGGACAGGAGGAGAGGACATCGTCTTAAACTGCACAGGGGGGTAGGAGGGTGTCAGGTTGGACATCAGGAGGGATTTTTTCCCAGAAAGGCTGATTAGGCATTGGAACTGCCCAGGGAGGTTTGGAGTCCCCATCCCTGGAGGTGTCCAGGGAATTCCTGGAGGTGGCACTCAGAGCTCTGGGGACAAGGTGGGCATCGGGCACAGCTCAGACTCGATGGGCTGGGAGGGCCTCTCCAGCCTCAGTGTAAACCATGTCCCCAGGTGCCACACTTGCACTGTGGGCATGGAAATTGTCCCTCAGAGTGGAGGGAAAATGYTCTCCTSAGTCGAGGTTCTCCATGAACTCCCYGGGAAGCACCTGGAAAAGCAGTGAGGGCATCCAGCCAGGAGCCACACACGGCTCTACAGTGGCAGGGACCAGCCTCTGTGAGGATTCCTGTGTGGTTCAGGGGTTCCATCCAGCCCTGACACCTCAGCCCCTGGCACAGGAGCAGCCAACCCTTTCCATGGATTTTGCTGAACTTCCAGCTCCTGGAGTGGTGCTGCATGAAAATCTCCCCTTCCTGAGGAGAGAGGTGRATTTCAACCCCCCGGCTTGAAAATGTGAACTCTGCTCTCTCAAATGAAATAGAAATAAGAGCCAAATAAATGACATTTTAAAATCTGGTGACATTTCCGTGGGTGAGCGGTGACTTTGGAGTGTTTGGAGCCAGCGCCACTGCTCTCAGCTCTGCTGCCTTCTCGGGCGGTGCTGGCAGGGAGGGTTTAATTCTCCTATAAATACTGCAGCTTTACAGCCCAGCCCCRCTCAGAGATGCAATAATACCCAGTTCTGCATTTCAGGTAAAGCTTTAAACGAAATGAAATCTCCTCAGTGTGGCTAATCAGAGATTAGCTTTGATCACAGTGTGTTAGCCCAGGCCAATCCCACTGAAATCCTCGGGCAGCCCCGGCACCAGGAATGCTCCATCCTGTGCTCRGAGCCCCAGGGCAGGGCASGGCAGGGAAYGGGGGATTTGTCCTCTCCCGATTTTGGATATTTCTCTCCGTGCAGGKAAATATCCTCTGGTGCACTGGGCATCTCCTGCTGCCCTGGCCTGGGGGTGCTGGGTGCCCTGTGGGCTCTGGGGTGAGATCTGAGCTCTGCCAGCTCCCAGCCTTCCCTCTGGGCCTTCCTTCACCATCTGCATCCAAGGAAAGGGTAAAGATCCATCCAGGAAGTGGGAAGAAGTACTGGAGCTGATAAGGAGGGTTTGCTGGAGCTTGGTCACGGAGCGCTGAGGTGCTGGGGTGCTTGGGTTCACATTTAGCAGCTCAAAAACCCAACCAGTGCCATCCCTGCCATGGCAGGGACAGCCCCTACTGTCCGAAAGGCTCCAAGCCCCGTCTAGCCTGGCCTTGGACACTGCCAGGGATCAGGGGCAGCCACAGCCTCTCTGGACACCCTGTGCCAGGGCCTCCCCACCCTCACAAGGAACAGTTCCTTCCCAATATCCCATCCATCCCTGCCCTCTGGCCATGGGAAGCCATTCCCTGTGTCCTGTCCCTCCATCCCTTGTCCCCAGTCCCTCTCCAGCTCTCCTGCAGCCTCTTTAGTCCCTGCAAGGGGCTCTGAGCTCCCCCTGGATCCTTCCCTTCTCCAGGGGAACATTCCCAGCTCTCCTAGCCTGGCTCCAAAGGGGCTCCAACCCTCAGAGCAGCTTTGGGGCCCCCTCTGGAATTTCTCCAGCAGCTCCAGGTCCTGCTGATGTTGGAACCTGGAGCAGGAGCAGCTCTGCAGATCAGGGCAAAGGCACCGCTCCCCTCCGTGCCACGCTGCTGCTGATTCCAGGATTCCCCGCTGCCCGGGAGCCGCCTCTCCAGGTGTTCATTGGTTCCCTGGGGATATTTGCATCCCATCCTGGGATATCTCCAGCCCTTCGGGAGCTGTTTGCTTTGCGGTGACCTTTGGATCTGCGGGAGAGACTGGGGACAAGGTCGGCTTTAATAACAGCAGCGCTGCCTTGGCGATCGATCGGGGCGTGCTCCCAGCCCCGCTGGCACATCGCGGCCCCGCACCGGTGACACCGGTGACACCAGTGACACCAGTGACACCCAGGCTCCAGACCCGCCGTGGGTGGGAGCTTTGTCCTGTCAGAGGAGGAATTTTCCTCACCTGTTGGTCTGCACCAAAGTAATCCTTTCCTCAAACTGGGAAAACAGTTTGGCTTGGCTGCTGTCCCGTGACTCATCGGGGAAATATTTCATGGATCAATATCCTGGCGGTGGCTGTGTTAACAGGGCCATCCGGGGCCACGGGATTTGGGGTCAGCTGGATGATTGTGGTGCCCTCATGCACTGCTCACAGCAGGTTGATTGGTTGTGTAAAATCTACTTCTCTCAAGGAGATTTCCAAGACAAAACCAACTCAGAGAGAAAATGAAAAGCAGCCTGGTCTGGTGGAAGCTGTCCCTGGCCACAGCAGGGGTTGGCAGATGAGTTTTGGGGTTCCCTCCAACCGAAACCAGGGCTGCAGCTCTGCCAAAAATCCCCTCAGCCCCAGACCTGTGTCCCCCTGGAGGGGACGTGGGGCTGTGSCAGCTTCACCCCCTGCTCAGACAGAGGCCCCACCTCCCCCTGGCCATGGGTCCTCTCCCACCTTCCCTGACATCCTGCAAATGTCCCAAAGCTTTCCCCTCCATCTGCTCCCCTGGCCCTGAGCTCCCCTGGGCCACACTGCTGGAGGGGAAAAAGAAATCCAAATCTATTGATTTGTGAACTTGCTTTAACTGAAAGACAAAAGCTGCCAGCAGTGCGGTTCCAAAACATCCTTTTCTATTTCCAGGGTGAGCTGGAGCTGTCCAACTCCTGCCTGGCCCTGAGCAGCCGAGGAGGGCACGGCCTGTAAGGAGCTTTCCAGCCCAAGCTGTGTTCCCGTTTTATGGGATGGCTGGAGATCCCTTTGGAGCCACGTGCTGAGAGGTTACCCTGGATCCAGCTCGGGCTCTGCYGCAGTCTGGCCCATTAAAAGGTAAATTTTTCATGTGGAGAGCTGAAGCAATCTCTGGCAGCTGGAGCACTCGGCTGTGGGAAGGGGAACACAAACAGCAGGGTCAGGATGGAGGCTCTGTGCTCCCAGGAGCTGCTGGGATGCTCCCGGTCCCTTCCCGGTGTCCTGGGGATGGAAGAGGCCGGTTCCGAGCTGCCTTTGGCCGTGATTCCAGCCAGGACCCGCTGGCAGGAGCCCAGCCCAGCCCACAGTGAGATCCATTTGTGGTTATCATACCTGGAGCACTCCCAGCTCGGTGTCCCACTGCCCACTCGGCTGCCGGGATCCTGCTCCTTCCATTCCAGATGTTTGTGCAGGGCTCAGGGACAGATGTGGCTCCAGCTCTGACTGGAACCAAAGAGCTGCTGTTTCCCTCCATAAATCTCAGATTTCCTTGGACAGCTCTGATCCCAGGAGCTCCTCTCRGGCTGTTTGTTGGATTTTCCCCGCTGTTCAAACACAGATAACAGGACCTGCCGGGATCCCCCGCTCTCCCCTGCTCCAGAGGAGCAGCGGGAGGCAGGAATGCTCCTTGCTCTGAGCTCTCTGAACTGGAATAACATTTTTCCAATATCAACAAAACCCCTCGGAAACTTGGAGTTGCATTTTCCAACTGGGGCTGTTGGAGTTTTCATTGCGATCGACGCTGGGCCAAGAGTCTCTGTTACCAAAAGCAAAACTCAGAAACTGGACCCTGAAAAGGTATGATTTTTTAAATACTTGATATTTTCAAAGTTAAAATTTTAAAATTAAAATTATAGACTTGGTGTTGGTCCAAAAGTTTTCCTTTGTGAAAACTCTTAAGAGAGAGAGGTAGAGACGGGCATGAGACAAGGGCCTGGAGGAACAGGGCAAGGGGGAATGGCTTCCCACTGCCAGAGGGCATTTTAGGAAGATAGATGGGATAGATTTTGGATAGATTGCATTTTGGGAAGGAATTGTTGCCTGTGAGGGTGCTGAGGCCCACCTGGTGAGGCGTTTTGGTGCCCCTGGCTGCTCACAGGTGGGTGACAGCACCCAGGAATTGGGCAGGGAGTGGGCAGGGACTCCAGGATGCCCAGACCATGGCACTGCCCACTGCCCACTGACCACACCCCCRTGGAAGGGCCTCATCTCACCCTCAATCTTCATCTTTTGTTTCAGCTTTTTCCCAGTGAAATATTCTCTGTGCGTTTTGCACGCGTAATTACGGGGCAAAAGCTGGTGATAAAATAGTTTAAATTAATGAGATTATGGWGTAACCTCTGCTGCTGGTAATTCCTCACTCGAGCAGGCTCTGTGCAGTTCTCCATAATGAGTTTTCTGCTCTGCTGGAGCAGCTTTAAAGGAGCTGGGAGGGATGTGGGGAGAGGAACGGGAGAGCTGAGCTCGGAGCACGGCAGAGCTCCTGGATGGAGGGGGACAGGCAGGGAAAGGTCCCAGGCTGGGTCTGAGTGTGGTCACAGGGAGTGAGGGGACAGCTCTGGGGCACTGCCTGTTGTCCCCAGCGTTGTCCCCAGGGCAGACTCGCTGGACAGGCTGCYGAGTCCCTCTGYTCRCAGYTCCCAYARTCTTTGGCGTGGCCAGAACCGCCCYRTTTTCCCASAGGATTGTTGTTTTCCCAGTGGCTGAAGGGATTGCCACGGGACAGRGAATCCTTACAATTATTCCCTGAGGAAATAATAACAAACCAAAGCCACCAGCCTGGATTTGTGGAGACACCCAGCATCCTTGTTTGGGCCATAAACCGAGGTCCTCCTGGAAGGAAAGGGGGTGTACACACATCTGGCTCCTGGTTTCCACAGGGCAAGGCACTTTCACGGATCTCACATTAATTTTTATTAATTCCACGCTCGTGGGTGCTGGGGGGAGCAGGGATCCAGCCCTGGGACAGGCTCCTGGCCGGGCACATCCTGGTGCTGGCACCACTGCACACAAATCCCAGCAGTGATCCCGCAGCACCAATCCCTCAGCGCTGGGTTTGGGGAGCTACGGGCAAACAGCTGTGGCTGCACTGCAGGAAAACCTCCCCGCTCCCTCTGTCAACAATTTTATTTTCCAAATTGCGCCAAACGAGAGGTGCATCCTCTCTCTGCCGTGCGGCGGCCGCGTCTGTAACACCAGCACATAATTAACAGTCAAGATCATTTACATTGTCGCTTAGCTAATTTTCATAATGTTTTCTTTATTATCAGAGGAAGAAATTAACCCAAGAATTTATTTACATACTAGTCTCAAACAGTAACAGCTTGCTAATTGCCTGTTAGGTGATTAATAAGCTTACAGCAGATGCTAATGAATCGAGAGCTCACTGTTTCAAAGGTGCTCTTGCAGCATGCTTGTGTTTTGGCAGCTTAATTAGTGCAATAATTATGTACTTGTTGCTCCTTCTTTCAAGCAAATACTGTCAAATGCTTAAAAGATTAAAGAGAATTATATCGCTGAGAACTCGCTGTGCTCGAGGATTCTGCCTCTGCCGCTTCCCTGTCGGATCCAAACCGGGAATAAACACAATTACRGAGTTTTGGGGTGGGGTTGGGATGGAGGCAGGAGGCAGCAGAGCCCAGCACGGCTCCTCAGCCARCCCCTGCTCACCCTTAGGAGCAGTTCCACAGAGGTTGATTGGAATGGAGATGGAAATGCTGGGGAAATGCACAGATGTGGCACTTGGGGACCTGGGGCACTGGTGGCCTTGGCTGTGATGGGAGAATGGTTGGACTCCATGATCTCAGAGAGCTTTTCCAACCTAAACTTCCATGATCCCATGGGAATCTCCTGAGCCAAGGCTGTGGGTGCCCTGCAGGCACCTGCCATGGAGTCCATGGAGATGATCTCACTAAATGCSCTTTAAGGTGCCTGCCAACCCAAACCTTTCCATGGGTCCATGGTGAGGCTCTGTGGGGCAGAACRGTGCCTGGAGGGCAAAACTGAAGTTAAATCTTCCAGGATGAGGTGGRGAGAGGTCCCTGTCTGCCACCATGRCCAACTGCCTCTGCCACCTCCACGCACCCAGAGCTTTGGGGACTCCTTCACACCCYCCTCATCTTCTTTCCAGGCTGGGAATTCATTCCTGGCCCATCCCACKGACTCCCTCAACCCCTCGGGTTTCRCTGGCTCTTCCTGCACTGCAGCACAGGTCAGGCAGGACAGCTGCCACACCCCACTGTCACCTGTCCCTGCACCTTTCCCAGTTCCCTGTGACCCCGGAGGGACCGCAGCAGACACAAACTCCAGGCGTGACCAACCGAGGTGTCCCCTGCCCCTCTCCAGGGTGAATCCCCGGGCACAAGGCCCTGCCCGGGTGGCTCTTGGAGCAAAGAGAGCTCCGAGAGCTGCCTCAGTGCCGGGGCCGCATCTCTGCGGGCGGGGAGCGAGGGGACGGAGCGGCGCTGTCCTTGCGTGGGCGCCGCGCCTCGAGTGGGGTCCCCRTCTCAAGGAGCTGCAGCGGGGCCTGGAGTGGCTCTCGAGGGCTGAACCCCGGCCCCGCAGAGAGGGAGCAGCGGCAGCGGGGCTGGCAATCGCTGCGGCAATCTCCGGTTTCCTTGGCGACAGCCGCGATCCCCGACTGCGGAGCGCCGGGCCGGGCGGGCGCGGRGGAGCTGCTCGCTGGATGCGGCCCCGCAGCTCCCGGGTRGGGTTTCAAAGGCCGGCAATGCTGGGGCTGAGCGGTGATAGCGGAGCCCCAGACACTCCGGGCCCCCCCGGATGCCGGCTCCGCTCCCAGCGCCTTCCCGCGGCCCTTTCCCGGTGGCTGCTCCGTGCTGTTCATCGCCCTTATCTGATTGTCACGGTGCGTTTCTCTCCATCAGGCACGGAGCCAATTTGTTACTTAACCTGTAATTGCGCTTTAATAGGAGCCATCTCCAAAATGTATTTTCGGAGCGAGGTTGATAAACACGCGGGAGGCTCCCGGCATCCAACCGCCGGATTCCTCGGGAGCAGCTCCCGGCGGGGTTTGGCACCGGCTCTGTCGGTTTTCGCGGCTGATGCTTTATCAGGGGCTGACACGCGGGGAGGCGTTAGAGGGCACAGCCCTCGGGAGCTCGTCGGATTTACACCGGCACTTCTTCCCGGGAATTCACCCTGAACGCGATTTCTCGCTGATTTGTTGATTTGAACCCTGGGATAACCCACGAATTTCCCGACTTCAGCTGAAATCTTCTTCTTGTGGGGAAT
>NW_026623737.1:168731-179254 GCF_030028575.1 Malurus melanocephalus | reverse complement strand
CCTCGCCACGTGCCTCCATCATTTCCCTTCCCCACTGCTGGCCCGAGACAGTGCCCGGGGCTCCGGGAGCAGAGCGGGGCCAGCGAGCACCAGCTCATCCCGAGCCGTGACCCCTGGCACGGGATCCCTGCGGAGGCGCGGGCGCGGCGGGGGGACAGCGCTCCCCGCGATCACCGAGTCACTTCTGCTTAGGCCAGCGGGATAAATGAATCTGGATGTCTGTGTGATCCTATCAGTGTTATCTCAGCTTTTGTATTTTAGGGCTTCTGTGCCCTTCAGAGTAAATAAGTGTTTTCCCGGGATGACACGTGAACCCGGGGAGGGGGGGAATTATCTTGGCTGGCTCTGGCGCAGTGGGAGAAACCCCGCRGGGATTTCACCACCAGTTGTCTGACCGGACTAATGTTTCATTCCAGGCAGGGCAAAGATGAAGGAATCCCCCCAGAGCAGCCCCCACGGGGGGATCCCGTTTGTCCTTTCCCACCCACACCCYGCTCCCGGCAGAATTCCCAGCCGGCTGAGCTGCCGTGACCTTGTGTGGGCAAACAGCTCCAGCGAGGTGCTCGCTCACAGCCCCCACCGCTCCTGTGGGGGGATCCCTCCTCCTTTTCAAAGAAAAATAATTGCACTGACCATTTTTTTCTTATGTGTTTTTCAGATTTGGACACAACCATAAGAATTCCAGGGGTCTGGATGGAAAATACAGCTGAGGAAGAAAGATCTCCATCCTGGGAAAGGGTAAAGGAAAGATCCATCAAAGGATTAGCTCCGGCATTCACTTAATTTTATTACTTCCAGTGACTTTATTGCCTTCATTTTGCTTTCTGTTGCATTCCAGCACTTATTTAATAAACCCCTCTCTGGTTTTAAATAGCAGTTTAGTTTTTATGGTAATGCTAAACTTAATCAGATGCTCAAATTAGCTTGAAATTAATTATATTGACAGCAATAACCCCTCGTTCCCTCTCCATGTCCTGTGTACAGATCTCCTTCAGGCCTGCATTAAATGCCACTTAGACACGGGAATCAGTTCCCTGCCAATGAGGGCTGTGCYGGTGGTGACATGGAGAGGAGCCAGATGGAAAATTTGGGATGTGAGCAGCACCTTTTCCTTCAGCTGACAAAACCTGAGCGTCCTCTGACATCCCCTCCAGGGGKTTTTGGGCAACCTGAAGGCACTACCTTGTTATGGAGGGAAACAAAGCCTGGAGGGACAGCTGGAGGTCACAGAATCCTGGAATGATTTGGGTAGGGAGGAACCTTAAARCTGATCCCATTCCASCCCYTGCCATGGCAGGGACTCTTTCCACTATCCCAGGGTACTCCAAGCCCCRYYCARTCTGGCCTTGGACACTGCCAGGGATCCAGGGGCAGCCACAGCTTCTCTGAGAACTTCTGCCAGGGCCTCCCCACCCTCACAGGGAGGAATTCCTTCCTCATAYCCCATCTGTCCCTKCCCTCTGACAGTGGGAAGCCATTCCTTGTGTCCTGTTCCTCCAGACCCTGTGGAAAGGCCAAAGATGCCTTTCCTTTGCTCTCGGGGTTTTTCCCAGAGCTGCCAGGCGCTGTCACCTCATGCTGTCCCACTGGAGGCAGATCCTGGTGGGATCCAGCCCCTCTGGGTGGCTGCTGTCCATCATTCCCAGGTGTTGGTGAGGAGCCCTTTGTTCTTGATGCCATTTTCCAGGGCTTATGAACTTCCCACGCCCAGCTGCTCCAAAATCCCGCATTCCCACCTCAGCCCGGGCCGGGCTGGAGCTGAGAGCACCAGATCCCTGTTCCGGGGGAGCTGGGGAGCTGTGTCCGAGCTGTCCCAGAGCACGGGATTGTTTTATGGGGATGGGATCCGTGCTGCCAGCGCCGCCACTCGCTCCACCCGCCCGCGGCCGCAGGGAATGCTCAGGGAATTCTGCGTTTCAACAGCCAGCAGAGTTCGGGATATTAACACGCGGCTCCTGGCCAGCGAAATTCCGGCTAGGTGTGCGCTTCACGGAGAGTGAAGACAGCCTGATTCATCGAGGATTCCTGCTAAATCCGCCCGAGCTCCCAGGGACCTGGAAAACGCATTATGGAACTCACCAGGACCTTCTGCAGAGCCAGGATCGGCTCCTGGAACARCATCAGCCCCCTTTGCTTGTGTTGTGGCTGGGTGGGAGAAAAGCCATCAAATTAGAATTTAAAAAACCCCAAAGTGACCCAAATGGGGCAACGGCCCCAGCCTGGCCCTGCTGGCCGTGATTGCCACGCATGCCCCGTGTCACTGTCACCTTCAAGCTGGGTTTGCTCCTGATTGGCTCCGAGGCAGAATCTATGGGGGCTGCCATGGAAGTTGTTTTTCCTTTTGGAATGAATAACTCTTGCGGTGAAGCTGACACGAAGCATAAATTTGTTAAATTACATAAACATTATTGCGACCCATAAAATTCAATGAATCCTCGTCGCCTGTTTACTCATGGCTGGCTTTGCTGTTTGCACAATGTAATTTAACGTGTCAATTTGCTCTCAAATAAAAAACATCTGGCCTTTTGACATGCCAAAAACACTGCGGAGAGGAGCTGAGAAGGGAGCTGAAAGCCCAGGCTTTACATAGCAGTTAGCGAGGGGCTCTTAAAAGGGAGCCAATATCATCCAGATCAATTGATGGCCTCTTGGCAAACCTCCTTCTGCAAACCCGGCAAGATTAGTAAATTTTATCCTAATTAAAATTAAGAAAAGCYACGGACGGCTGGCACGTGCTTTGCAATTACATCTCCTGCCAATATTGACATCCACTCTATTGGATTTTTAAACAATCTTATTATTTTGTAATCACGAATAACAGGGAGAAAATTATACTTTTATAAGAGATTTTTTTATTCTGGACGAGCTCCGCCGTCCCAGGAAATTAATTCCCCTCTCTAAGCCCCTTAGCTCGAGATTCTCCTGAAAATCTCAGACTTTGGGAGCCGGGCTCGCCGGAGCGTCCCCRGCCCCGCAGCCCCACGCTAAGAAAGGCCCTTAAATCCCGGTTTAATCCCTAATAAACCGTAATTCCTCTAGCTCCCCCAGACACACACGGGCGGTGCTGACCTAAATAAGGGCGGTGAGGAGCCGCAGGTGGCGGCGAGCCCCGCTGGGGACCGAGCCGCTCCTCATTTGCATGGGAGACACTTGGAGTAATTAYGGATTAGGGAATGAAGCCAATCGGCCGCAGAGATTACAGGGGCCACGTCCAGCGGGAGCTGCGCGCTCCCCGTTCCTGGGAAGAGCCGAGTCCCCGCTCCCGCCGATCCAGACGCCGCTGGAAGAGGAGCAGCGCCGGGCCAGCCGTCGGCTCGTGGGGTAATTACAAACCCTCTGGAAAAATCCGAGCAGATCCCCGCCATGAAATCAGGAGGTTACAGCGAGTTCAGGCCTTGCTTTAATTAAGGGAGAGACATCTCTTCCTTTAGGGAACGCTGAACTCACGTTCCAGCCGATAGGAAAGATTTCCCATATTGTCGGCGAGGCTTGGACACATTTGTGCGTAAATAAATTGGGATTTCTCTTCCCCTGCCAGGAGAACTCGCAGTGTTTGCTTTGAAAGTCTGTGGGACTGGCGGTGGTTTTGCTCTAATCAAGTTCTTGGCATTTTCTAGGGGCTCATAATGGGACTCAAGTAGTTGCACATTTTCTGTAATTGGACTCGAGTAATTGCACATTTCTCTAAATGATTAATGAACGGAATTAAAAAGTTTGAAAAAAGTCGCCTGTGACACTGGAGAAATGGGAACGGCGGCGGGGCTGGGGGAGAGAGGCTCTTACACAAATATTTATGGGTTGGAAGGGCGACGGGAGAGAGGAGAAATCCCAGCGGGATGGAGGGGCGGCTGCAGCCGGGTCCCGAGGGGTGTAAGGCACAAAGCTGAGCGGGGATTATCGGCTCGGGATATCAGAGAGATAACACATGGCAGCGGTGGCTCCTGCCAAGCCCCAGCTGATCGCTCCTTGCAGGAGATCAAAGGAAATAAATGAGTTCCAGGATGTGGATTGGTGGGGGGTTTTCACCGAGTTGTTCCCACATGATGATTCCTGGGCTTTTTCCCACCCAGCGAGCAGCGGCTCCTGTTATTTCCAGTAAGGGACGGTGTTTGATGGGAGCGCTGGGAACAGGCGKCGCAGAACTCTGGGTTTGGGGATTGTCTGAGGGGAAGGGGAAAAGGGCCGTGGACACACCAGTGGGAAACCTGACTGCAAACAGGGCCATGAGCTGGATCTGCACACTCCATGCTGGGGCAGGAAGCGCTCCCAGCTCAGTGACATCATCTGTGCTGAGTGGAGAGATCCCCAGGTCACAGGGATCGCCAGGTACAGGGCACTGAGGCACGGAGGGATCCAAAGGGGAAAAGTGCATCTGTATCCAGAAGCTTGGATCCTGCATCCATCTGCATCCAGAGCTTGGATCCTGCATCCATCTGCATCCAGAGCTTGGATTCTGCATCCATCTGCATCCAGCATTTGGTTCCTGCACCTGTCTCAGCTCCTGCCAGGCCACCAGGACACAACCTGCTCTGCCCCCGCCCCGTCTGTCACCTCCCAGTCCCTTTGTTTTCACACCATTGGCACCTTGTCACCACCCTGTGTCACACCGGGGAGGGGACACTGCCGCCCCAACAGCTCAAGAGGTGTTAAAACTCCTCCTGCACCAGGGCAGGTGTGTGGAGATCAAACAGGAGCACTGGGCCCAGTATGAGAAGGATGTGGAGCTGCTGGAGTGAGCCCAGAGGATGCCCTGGAGTGGCTGGAGCCCCTCTGGAGCCAGGCTGGGAATGCTGAGGGTGTCCAGCTGGAGAAGAGAAGGCTCCAGGCAGACTGAGGTCAGTAATGCCCGGCGGGAGCAGGAGATGCCCTGCCCCAGCCCTGGGCCCTGCACATTCCCGCTCATCCCAACATTCCTGCTCCCTGATGGATGGATGGATGGATGGATGGGCTCTTGCTCCAGGCCAGGGATGCCACATCCGAGGGGATTGCAGGAGCTGCAGCCAGGGCAGTGCTGAGTGTTAATGAGCCCTGAACCCAGACCAAACACCAAACACGGGGGTGCTGCTGGCCCCTTCCCGGGCAGGTCCTGCAGGGTGTCCTGGCTGCTCCTCCACAGGCACTGGGGCTGTGCCCAATGCTCTCTGAGTGTTTACAATGTCGGCACACATTGAGGGAACCTGCCCGGCTCATACAGAGACCCCAAGCAGGGTCCCAGGGCATCCACATGTCCCAAATTCCCCTCACAGGGTGACGGTGCTGCCTCGTCTCTGCACGGTGGGGCATCCCATCGGGAATGATGTCATTCCCACGCTGGCTTTGGCACTGTCTGCTTGGCCATGGCTGCTGGCCCCGGGACAAAGGGAGGCTGGTCTGGGCACACAGGGCTGGCCAGATGGGATCACAGAGAGGCAGAGAAGGGGCGGGGTTTGGGCCCTTTTCATTGCCCTGTTCTGCTACACATCCACATCCCACTGGATCCCCCTGTGCTGGAATGGCACAGGGATGGCACAAGGAGTCTCCAAGCCCTGTGAGGCCTTGGTGTGTTTTAAATCATGGAATGGTTTGGGTTGGCAGGGACACCTTCCCCTGTCCCAGGCTGCTCCAAACCCCATCCAGCCCGGCCTTTTTCCTTCATCATTCTGTGGGAAAGGTGGGAGAAGCCCCCACATCTGCCCCCTGCCCCCCGGAGCTGGTGTCCTTCAGACCCCCAGGCYAGGAGAGGACATTCCCAGAGCCCTCTGCTCYCACCACAYCCCMCAGCTTCCCCCCCAGGCAGCGGGARGCACYGGAGCAGTGTGGAGCATCKGGGAGAGAAAACTGGGCTGGAATATCTGTCCTGGTCTGAGCCAGCAAAACCAAATAACAGCGAAGCAGCAGCAGCAGCAGCAAAATAGGATTTATAATACCCTCAGCTTTCCTCTCCAATTTCAGCTGTGAAGATGGATGTTTGCTGCGCTCTTATTCATTTATCCATTATTTTTCCTATCTCCTGAGGGACACTGCGCTTCCCAACACACACACACACACACACACCGTGTTTGCTTCTCTTCCTAAAAATCCCCCCGGTTCTGCCTTGAAGGAATGAGCTCCTGAACATTCCTGTGTCCCCATGTAATGATCCATCCCTGGGCAGCAGGAGAGGGGGGATTCTGCCCCTCTGCCCCACCTGCAGGGCTGCTCCAGCACTGGATTCCAGCAGCAGCAGCAGGACATGGATCTGCTGGAGCAATTCCAGAGGAGGCCCCAGAGCTGCTCCGAGGGCTGGAGCCCCTCTGGAACCRGGCTGGGAGAGCTGGGGGTGCTCACCTGGAGAAGGGAAAGATCCAAGAGAGCTCAGAGCCCCTTGCAGGGCCTGAAGGGGCTCCAGGAGAGCTGGAGAGGGACTRGGGWCAAGGGATGGAGGGACAGGACACAGGGAATGGCTTCCACTGCCTGAGGGCAGGGAGAGATGGGACATTGCAAAAGAATTGTTCCCTGTGAGGGCGGGGAGGCCCTGGCACMGGGTGTCCAGAGAAGCTGYGGCTGCTCCCGGATYCCTGCAAGTGTCCAAGTGCCTCGCAGCACCCTGGGACARKGGAAGGTTCCCTGCCCATGGCAGRRGGTGGCACTGGCTGCGCTTTGAGGTYCTTCCCAACYCAAACAATTCCATGATTCACCCTGGGATTCCTGGCGGTGCAGGTTCCTGCCAGGTGAGTAATTGCTCCGGACTCCACAAAGCCGCGGAGTTATTGGGAAATTTGGCATGGCTCCCGCGTTCTGGGGGGCTGTGGCTCCCCGGGCAAAGGGCTGCCTGTCCCGTGGGCACGGGGATGAGGACAGGGTCCCCCGGGAGCGCCCCTGCCCTGGCACAGCCACCCTGCTCCGCACGGAGCCCCCGCCCGCGGCCGCCCGCTGCCGGGGTGATAAAGCGCGGGTAATGTTGTGTTGCAAAAGGAACAATGAATGTAAATGAGTTGGAGAGGGTTTATTATTAAAGGCAAGATTGATGGTTCAGCTCTCTGGTGTGGGAAAAGCTGCTGTCCTTATTAAATGTAATTATCTGCAGCGCTAATAAAAGCCTGCACATTTCCCCGGGTCAGGCTGCTCCCGCTTTCCCTGCGCTCCCAAACGCTAATCAGCAGCAGCTGCAAGAGCCTGGAGAGGAGTTCGGAGGAGATGCCCATCACACCGAGCKCTCGCTAATTGCTGCTCAAGGACGAACTCCGCTCCGCCGGGGCGGCTGCTGCGCCGGCCGCTCGGGGAAAGGTCCCGGAGAGCGGCTGGAGCAGCGGCAGCGCCCCGGGAGGCTTTTCCCAGAGCCAGCATGGGAATCGTCACCCCCGTGCCCTTGTGAAGGTTCCTCCAGCCGCAGAGAGGGAGAGCCGGGCCGCTGCCGCTCCTCCCGCCCGGCCCCGGGATGCTGCCGGTGCAATAACGAGCTGCTGACCTCAAAGGGATGAGAACAAAAGCCGGGATGCGGAGGGGAGGAGGCACCATCCCAAATGAGATGCTTCGCAGCKCTTTGATCTGCTATTGTTTTAATTAATGCCTCTAATAAGAATGGGAGATTCTGGATAAAGGATCCCTGGATCATCAATTTAATGAGCTTTCCCTTTGGAGGAGGTGTGAGCGAGGCTGCTGGCCCGGCTCGCAAACTTCCCGGCAGCGGCAGCGCCGGCTCGGCCGGCCTGGGAAAGCTGCGGGAGTGGAGACAAAGGCTGGGAAAACAAATAACCCAAATAACCTTCGCCAGCTTTCCCGAAGGAAGCACGAGGCAGCGCCGCCTCCATCGCGCTTAGCCTGATCTCTTAGAACTTCCAGAGCGTGAGGCGAAAACTCTGGGGAAACCAAAAGGACAATYTTTGGAGGGCAGGACAATCCAACCCCAGTGTGTTGGAGGGGAGAGGCTGAGCAGGGTCCCCTTCCCATGTCCGGGGCCTGGAGCTTCCCCAGGAGTTTCCAGGGAGTGGGAGGCAGAGAAGGGAGCACGGGGTGAGCACAGCCCCATGGATGCACGAGGGGTTTGGTCGGGAATTCCCTGGGCCAAGGGATGTCCATCAACCCCGGAGGACCCGAGCCAGTGAGATGGGCTGAGCTGAGCAACGGATCCAACAGCAGGAATTTTCTTGCATCAARTCCAGAGAAATTGTCCTTTGAGGCCAAASSSTTTGGCCTCTCTMTCTCTTTTAAAGAATTTGCCTCCCRGATTCTGCAAGCCCTGCACCACTGAAGGTGCAGGATGGACTCTGCTGGGAGGACAAATCCCTGGATGGATGCGCCTGGATCACTCTGCTGTGCTCACTGTGCAGCCCGGTGAGACCAGCACGGGCGGTGCTGCCACTGCTGAGGGCAGAGAAGCTCTGGGAGGGCTCTGCTGGGATCTGGCTCTCCAGGACTCACTCAGTGCTTGGCTCTCCTGGATGAATCCCGGCGGATCGGCCCTGTCCCAGGGGCTGCTCTCCCACCCTTTTCCTGCAGATGCAGTGGGACAGCGTGACTGGGCCTGGGGAGGAACCTGCAAATCTTTGGGAATAGCATCCATCCAAAGCAGGGCCTGGAACAGCGACRGCAGAGCTCTGCAGGAGCTGGGCAGCCCCACGTCCTCACCCCCACTCTGGGATTCCCTGGGGTGTCTCCCGGCCGAAAACGGGGAAATCTGAAGGGATCCCTGTCCCACCAGCCAGGTGCTCAGGGGAGGGAAGCAGTGAGCTCCCAGCTGCTYGGGGGGCACCAGGAATCACCCTCCTGACTCGGACTAATTGCTCCAATGGGRTAATTCCTATTAAAGTCTCCTGATTGCACAGATTGCCCTGGGATGGACAGCCAGACAAATAGCTCCCAGCTCACCCTGATCCCTTTTTCTGCTCATTCCCACTGCTCCAGTGAGTGCCAGGGCTGCCAGCAGCGGGATGGAACRYGCATCCCAGGCTCCAGCTGACCCCACAGACSTCCCCATTCCCAGGCAGCATTTTCYGAGMCGAGCCCCGTGATTTCCCTCGCTGGGAAATCACAGAGCTCCGTGGCGGCCGCTGTGCCGTGGATCCCGCTGGAAGGGTGGGGATTCCAGCTGGAGAAGCTTCACTTTCAGTTTTGCCTGACCAAGGAGTAAATAGAGGGAACGTTCCCCCCTGTGCGTCTGGATGTAATTTCAGGGTGGGAAGTTGTCATTTTTCTGCTGGCAGCGTTGGCTGTCAGTTCCCAGGGATGTCAGCAGAGCSGCAGGACTGGGGCCAGCTCTCATCAGAGCCGGTGGAAATGGATTTCTGCTTCCYGCAGCCCTCACCGGGGATGGATTGGGCAGTGCTGCTGATCCAAATCCTGGGGTGAACCCAGGGTGCTCCATAAATAATTGCCATTAACAGCAGGGCCTGGCACAGGCAGCCTCGGCTCCTCCTGCCTGCCAGAGCCCTGAACCTGCCCCGGTTTTCCAGCGCCGCTCCAGAATGGAACTGAGTGACCCCACAGAGCTGGCACTGGCTGGGTCAGGATGTCCCCACAGAACAGGAACCTTTCTCCCCCAGAAATGGAGATTCTCATCCCCCAGGGCCTGCGGGCTTTTCCAAAACATCTCTTCCCAAAAACACCCCATCCCCCAACCCCCCACCCGACCCTCCTCTGGCCATTGGTTCTAGAGTCTCATGGTGACATAAATTTCCCTCTAAGGGTGACAAAGGCCTTGTTTTTCCCCCAAAGGGGGCAAACCCCTGGGTTTTTTGGGTCATCGGGGAGGAAGCCCAGAGGAATGGGGTTTCCTCTGTACCCTGCTGGGTGTTTGTGGGGCTGGGATTGGTGCCGACCCCCAGAGCAGAGGCTGCTGAGCTGCCTCCATCCCCCCCGGCCCCGCGGCAGCTCCTGGCCTTGGCAGGGAGTGCCGGGCTGAGCTAATGGTTATAAAAAACCCAATTCCTTCTGGCACCTTCCTCCCCTGCAGACCAGGCAGCAAAGCTGATTTCTTTTGCAGTTTCATTTACTCGGAGCTGAAAGATTCCTGTCCAGGGCTGGCTCCCCTGTCCTCCAGCCAGTTAGAGCACAATCCTGCCTAAATTGTCTTTTTGATAACTGTTCTGGCTGCGAGAACAGAGCTTCCTGTGGGGAATTCACACAGGGCTGCCTCCCGCTCCCCCCATCCCTCATATTGCAATATTGCTCTTTACCCAGCAGAAGAGATTCCTAATCGGCTCCACGGAAAGCAATAAAGCCTTTGCAACACTTCATTGGCTCTGACATTTAAGGCAGGCGGCAGCAGAGCAGCGGCAGGCAGGGGCTGGAGCCAGGGTGGGAGCTGGTGCTGCAGGGAGGTGGGTGCTGGCACCTGGTGGGGCATCGCCCCAGCCTGTGGGGCATCACCCAGGGTTATGGGGCATCACCCAGGATTATGGGGCATCATTCAGGGTTATGGGGCATCATTCAGGGTTATGGGGCATTGCTCTCTCTGTCTTCTGGAGCAGAATTCCCATCTGGGATATAATTCCACATCATGGGGCATCGCTCTGCCTTAAGGGGCATTGCTCCATCTTTTTTGGGGGTATCACTGCAACTTATGG
>NW_026623737.1:127198-168347 GCF_030028575.1 Malurus melanocephalus | reverse complement strand
CCATCCCTCCACCCCCCATCTCAGGGCCATCACCCCTCCATGGGCTGTGTCTCTGGGATTTCCGTGGTCCCCGCCTCATCCCACAGCACCCAGACCCCCGGCAGCCCCAGCCCATCCAGTCCCCCTTTTTCCCTGATCCCACCCCACATTCCCTCCCGGGGAGCACTCCGTGGGCTGCAGGCCCTGCCCCAGCTGGAACAGCTCAGTTTTATGAGCCTGCGAGCGCAGACGGAGCCGTTCCCTACAAGCCCTGGGAGGATTTCAGCTGGAGCAGGAGCAGCGTGCTGAGCATCCTGGCACGGTGCCGCTGCTCCTATAAAGCGTCATGTTTCCAAATGGGTAATTACTGCACTGGGATTTATGCAGTACTTCCTCTAAGTGGTTGTGTGGGCTGCCATTCCTCGATGAATTAAAAAAAAAAAAAAAAAAAAAAAAAAAAAAAAAAAAAAAAAAAAAAAAAAAAAAAAAAAAAAAGAACGAAAGAAAGAAAAAAAAAAATATAGAGAAGAGAAAAAGCAGGATAAAAAATCCCCGGAGCCTGGTGCAGCGGCGGTGGCGAGGCGAGGGCAGCAATGAGCTCAGCGTGCTCTGCCCTTACCTGGCAATAATGGGAAAGTGCTCCTTCAATTGAGCTGTTCCATTCTTTCGCCCTGAGCTATGAGGAGTAGATTGGATGAAAATTATCAGGCTCCCTGTCTAGAATAAATATTCTTGCAATGGAGCAAGTCATAAATAAGCGAGCGGCAATATCCTGGGTTATGAAGATATAATTTCTGTCTTTAATAGCTGAGCAGGCCCCGGGGAGCGGCAGCGAGTGCCCTGCCTGGCCCCGCTATTGATGAGGGGGAAAAYACAAACAAGCAGAGAGGAGCTTTTGTTTCCTTAACCCCGGAATTATGGATGCTCCGAGGGAAATAACGAGGGCCAGCAGCCGCTCCAGAGGGATCAGCCGGGCTCAGCCCTCGCTTTATCCCTTGGGAGGGCTGCCCCAGGCTCCCCCAGAGCCCCGTGGCTGCTGGTGGCACCGTGGCGGCATTCCCGACCCTGGGATGGCGCTGCCGGCAGCATCCCCGACATCGGGAATGCACATTCCGGGAGGGGACGGGGACCTGGAGCACCATCCGGGATGTTCTCCACCTTGGAGCGAGAATTCCCAGCTCTCAGGGAGAATTGAATAAAATCCACGTGGGTTTTTTTCCCAGCGAAAATTCCACAAAATCCACGTGTTTATTTTCGGAGCCGSCGCCAGCCCCGCCTTTGGAAGGCGCAAGGTGGGCCGATAATTAATAAGAGTTGCCGGGATGAAGCTCCAATTTTGATGGGATTAGTCTTAATGGTTTTATTTTTAAAAGCCATTTAAGGACTAATCAGCTCTCCCTTAGAGGCTGAGACGTGCCCGGGCTGCTGGAGCAGTCTGGGAGGGGGCTTTGCTGCCGGGCAGCTGGGGCAGAGCTCCTTAAAAATGTCCCGATTTCCAGATCCCCGCTGAGCCGTCTGTGCCCCACAGGGGCCGGGGGAATCCATCCCACCTCCCACACCCCGGGAAGTGTCCAGGGTTGGGCTTGGAATAACCCGGGATAGCGGGAGGTGTCCCTGCCCATGGCGGGGGGTGGAACGGGATGAGCTTTAAGCTTCCAACYCAACCCAGTCTGGGATTCTGTGATCCCATTATGGGCTGGGGGGGGGTCAGATGGATCAGACTGGTGTTCCCGACCCTGCTGCTCCCTCCCCCCAGCCAACCCCTGCCCCTTCATTTACAACCCAACAGGAGCCATTCCTTAATCTTTTAATTACGTGGAGTGACATGGGGGAAAGAATTCCTCTCATCGCTGACACCATCCGGAGCCAAAGGCTGCAGTCTGGGGGAGAGAATGGAGGTGTAAATCGCTCATCAGGTGCGATCTGGATCACACTCCCTCGGGCGGGAGAGCTCGGAATCCATCGGGGAAGATCCCCCCGTTATTAAATTAGAYGTTTTTGAAAAGCCCCGCCACGCCGCGGTTTCGTCCCGGTAAATCTGTGATTTACATTTAATTCTGAGTAACCTTTCCACGGGCACTGAGGTGTGAAGGAATTTAATGACACAAAGCCACGTTCATGAAGAGCCCATTCATATTCATTAGGCTCGGGCAGTAACAGCCCTGCCCGTGACATCTCTCTAGGCTTTTATTGCCGCAGCTTCCGGGGATRCAGCGACAGCTGGCACCAAACCACCCAAAACAGCACCCCAAAAACGAGGAATGACCACAGGGCTGGAGATCGGACGCTCCCGGGTTTGGCACAGCTGGGCCCATCCCTCAGATTTAGAGAGATTTGGGRTGAGAATGGAGGCCTGCAGAGGAATAGCTTGGTTTCCAGACCTGGGCAGCTGCTCCTGTGGGGTAACGGGGATGTCCCGGGGTTCCCCTGCTGGGTCCGAGCTCATCGGCCCTTCACACACCCAAAGAAGCAGTCGGGGGAAATGAAAACGTGGCTGGCACGGGGATGTGCCCTGCAAGCCCTTCGGGGTGACAAAGCCAATGAGCCACAGGTGCCTGCCCTGAGAAATAACTGGGTGTGAATAACCAGGCTGGACACAGTGTCCGTGGGGACAAGGACAGGGCCACAGCAGCAGGGAGGGGCTGGGGAGCAGGGTGATAACGGGGGAGCTCCGTGGGGCTCAGGTGACCCACACTGAGGGCAGCCTGTGCTCAGCCTCCTCCAGAGCAAAGGGTTTGGGTCCATCCCTTCCCGAGGCAGTGACAATTCTCGGGGGAGAGGGTGGAAAGGGATGGATCAGAGACCATCCCAGCAACAGGAGTGGGATTTTCCTGCTGGACATTCCTTAAAATCCCTCAGAAAGAGTCAAAATGGCCATTTGCACTGCACAGACACCCCCAGACCTCAGCTGCAGCTCTGGCCAGGAGGAGGAGGGCACGGAGAGAGGACTCAGCAGCAGCAGTGGGAGAGTGATCCTTATTTACCAACGCTGTTCCCAGGCAAAGCGCCGTGGAGAGCCGGTGACATTGTGACATGCCCACTTGCAGAGCGAGGAGAGGCGTCGGAGGGKCTGCCTGTGCTGCAAATGAAACATTAATTAATTTCCCAGCAGGAAGGATATAAATAACGAGATCAGATGGAGCGGCTGGTTCCCGAGGGCTGATGGAAGCCGTTGTTATTCCTGGCTGAGCAGGTCGGTGAGCGCTCTCACTCCCAGCAGCGCTCCCCAAAAACACCATCCCCCTATCCTGGTGTCCCCACAGCCCCAGGATGCTCCCAGCACAGGGATCCCTCAAAGGGGACACGCCTGGGGCTGTGGGGGATGGATTTGGGGCAGGAGGGAGGAATGTGCAGGAGTGGAAGGTGCTGCCCAACAGCCGGGGATTCGTCCTGGTCCTGAGCACTCCTGGATGGGCTGCAGGGAATTGTGGGTCAAGGAATAATGGAATGGGTTGGGATGAGATGAAAGCCCACCCCCTGCCACTAGCAGGAACACCTCCCACTATCCCAGGGTGCTCTGAGCCCCATCCAACCTGGCCTTGGACACTCCCAGGGATGCAGAGACAGCCAAAGCTGCTCTGGGCACCCTGTGCCAGGGCCTCCCCACCCTCCCAGGGAACAATTCCTTCCCAAGATCCCACCTATCCCTGCCCTCTGGCAGTGGGAACCCATTCCCTATGTCCTGTCCCTCCATCCCTTGTCCCCAGTCCCTCTCCAGCTCTCCTTCAGGCCCTGCAAGGGGCTTTGAGTTCTCCCTGGGGAGAGTATTCCCTTCTCCAGGGGAACATTCCCAGCTCTCCTAGCCTGGCTCCAGAGCTGGGATTTCATAGGCTGAGGACATTATTTAGGATCCCAGTTTTAGCTTTTTGGTGTCCTTGGTTTCCCAAGGACTTGGGCACACACTGTGCTCCCAGGCCTGGTGCAATGGAGTTGGGAACATCCATCCCCGAGTCCCTACCTGCTGCAGGGGATGGGTTTGGTTGTCAGCGAGMTGCAAACAGGGCCAGGAGCACCCAGGTAATCACAGGATTTCCCWGTGCCAGGGAGGGCACGGTGGCCCTGTCCCACTCCCTGTGCCAGCAGTGGATCCTCGGGACCATGGCTCTCCCGCTCCGGCTCTGGCAGCTCCTGCCCTGCTTCCCCCGGAGCTGAGATTTTCCGCACTGTGCTGCCTTTTCATTTGCCGGTGCTTAAAAGGATTGGGGAGATTAGGAGATTTCCATTTAGCAGCAGGCAGGCAGCAGGATGGCGGYGGCTTCCTGCTCCTCCGCAACGCGCCCTCATCAGTGACAGCCTCAGCCGCCACACGCTCCCGGGGAAAACAAGATTTATATCCTTTCAAAAAATGGGGAACCAAAGGAAAACAAAACGACCRAGCCCCAGCCCCCTCTGCTTTCGGTTTCTGGGGGTGTGAAGTGAAAATTGTTTTACTTGAAGCAGATGCTCAGCATCCCTGAACCTGGGAGCATCCATCGTGCTGGGAGTGGTACCCAAACACCCCCAACCCTGGAGCATCCATCACCCTGGGAGTGGCACCTGAGCATTCCCCAGCCCTGGATCAGTGTCCCCCAGCCCTGGGGCAATGTCCTCAGCCCTGGAGCAGTGTCCCAGTGTCCCAGCCCCAAGGCAGTGTCCCCCAGCTCTGGGGCAGTGTCACATGTGCTGCCTGTCATTAAAAGGTGCGGCTCCGGTCAGCACCCAGCGATCGGCTCTGAGATATCCCTGCCAGCCGCCATGGAGGGGCTCTTTCCCCTCCTCTCTTTTCCCTTTGATTGGAACRGAGCCTCCTGGGAGACGTGAACTCATCGCAAATGGCTTCCCAGGGATGGGAGCAAATGAAATGTAACAAATCTCCATTTGCAATTTTGGGGGCACGTGACTGGAATGGGAATGGGGCTGTGCCTCGCTGCGTTCCCGAGCGCTCGGTGCCTGCTGCTGCTGCTGCTGCTGCAATGAGCCCTTCATTCCCTTCATCCTGCATTTCCAGCTCAGCCAAAGGGCACAGGGAAAGGGCCCAGCTCATCCCAGTCAGTCCCGGAATTCTGCTTCCTGGCATGGGCAAGAGGAGGAAATTTCATCCCGGTTTTCCTCAGGGCTCTGGGACCACCTGTTTCAAATGAGGATTTTGGGGGTTGTGGGGGTGTGGAGAATGGCTTCCCACTGCCAGAGGGCAGGGAGAGATGGGACATTGGGAAGGAATTGTTCCCTGGGAGGATGGGCAGGGGCTGGGATGGAATTCCCAGAGAAGCTGTGGCTGCTCCTGGATCCCTGGAAGGGTCCAAGGTCAGGTTTGACAAAGCTTGGAGCAGYTTGGGACAGTGGRAAGCGTCCCTGCCATGGCAGGGGTGGGATGGGATGAACTTTAGACTCCATTCCAACCCAAACCAYTCCATGTTCCTGTGACAATWATCCTTGCTGGCCCCAAACCTTCAGAAGAACCTCCATGGTCATTCCTGGATCTGGATCTCATCCCACCCCCGCAGGGTGTGGACACCTGCCCAGACACAGAGCTCTGGGCTCATCCCGGGGGTGATTCGTTGTGGATTTTCCTGTGAATGCTGAGGATTGGGATCATTTGTGCCCTTAACACGGAGCTCACTGGGCACAGGGACCGTGGCTCATGCTGGAATCCCACAGCAGCATCTCCAGCCCTCGAGATGGCCTCACCCTGTACCACYGGGGGGTGGATTTGGGTCAGGATTTGGGGTATTTGCCATCAGTCCCAGCCCTGGGTGCGCTGAGGTGTCGGGGCCAGGCAGGTCCGTGCCCACCGATGCCGTCAGTGTTTTGTTCCCCGTGATTGGCAGCGGTGCTCGCGTGGGCCCTGGCGTGGGGCTGGCTCTGGCGTGGTTTATAAATATCCCAGCGGCTTTGGCARCCGAGGGAAGTGCTGAGCCTGACGAGGAACAGATGCGATTTCACAGGAGCGTTCGCGGCTCSGCGGGGTTAAGGAGATGTGAGCGCAAACACGAAATTCCCTGGGCTGTGTGCTCCGCTCGGGAAAGCCCCATCCCAGCCCAGCTCCTCACTGCCCCCTGAACACCCATAGCGGTGCCACCTCTGCCCCAGAGGCGCATTCCCAGGGGACACGGGATCCCCCATGGAATCACCCTGGAAGCCAGCCCAGCCCGGATGAGGCTGCGGGTGCGGCGTGGGCAGGAGGAGCCGGCAGGTCCCTCCCAGGGATGCATCCGAGCATCTCTCCTGTGGGATGCAGGAGATGGAAATGTCCTTGTCAGGAGGGGACTGAGACAGGGAGGGAGGCTCGGTGAGGTTTGGGGGCAGGTGGAGGGAGGTGACGGAAATGCAGGGTGGCAGAGAGGAGCTGCAGCCCTCACCCCCTCCCTCCAGGGCATTTCTGCCTCCTGGGATGCAGCTCTTCCCACGGATCTCCTCCGAGCTCTGATGGAACCGGCGTTTTGCTGGAGAACGGAGCAGCTTGTGGGAACAGCCCTGGCTTTGGGGTCAGTCCCTTACACCCATCSGGAGYCCCCGGGTTTGGGGCCAGCCATGRGATGGGCWGTGCCGGGCAGTGCCGCGCTGTGCYGGGCAGGGGCYCGGCTCTCCCTCTCCGTTTTCCAGGAGCGGCGTTAATTTGCACACAATGAAGGGAGAGAGGGGGAAGGCTGTGCTAATGAGACGCAGATGAATCTGGCCGGCTCGCGAGTGTCCGGGGAGCCGTTTCTCGGCGCTAATAACSCAGCCTACAGCAGCGAACCCACGGTGTTTGTTGCTGCCGATGGATGCTGGGAAAGCTTCATCCAGCTCCGGGCTGGCGGCGCTGGAAGGGACCTGGCACCGGCACCAGCAGCATCCAGAATGCTCCACCGAGCGATGGCTGCTGCTCCGGGCTCCCGGGATGTGCCCACAGAAGGATGGGCTCCGGGGCTGTCCCTCAGCGGGGATGGGAGCCTGGAGAAAACCCGCGGCTCTCTCCAAGRGATTTTCTCTGCTCTGACGTGCTGAAGGGGCTGTGGAGGGCAGGGGTGGAGGAATGATGTGATGGTGAGGGTGGTGAGTGCTGGGGGAGGTGTCGGAGCTCCTGCTGTCCTCAGAGCACTTGAAGCCCTCGCTCCTGAGAAATTCCTGCTGGGAATGCTGGGTTAGCCACCGGCCTAAGTCAGGAATCACCAGCAGGCTCAGGATGGCCTCATGGAAAACTCAYTGGCCAGCGAGAGAGTGGGAAGAGCCTGAGTCTAGGTAATGGGGCCAGCACATGTTGTGCCAGAAACTCCCCTGAAAAGCCCTCCAAGGCTCTCCAAATGGATAAAATGCCATCATTCCAGGCAGGTCTCCAGGCTCTCTGGATTACTGAGCAGCTCTGTTGGGCTTTCTGGGTCTGCGAATGTCTCCCTTCCAAATTTCAGCAGCAAAACACCCAAACCACTGCCTCGAACTCCTCTTCTCATGCAAGGCCTTGCCCTGATTTGTTAAAGAAATCATGTTAAAAGCAGAAGCCATGGCAGGGGCAGCTGGTTCCAACCAGCCCCTCATCCCTCCCCAGCCCCGGTGATTTCTGCTGCTTTGGGGTCCAACCTCCCCCTGTTGTGGGTYCTGCCCGGGGTCTGGCCCCAGCCACAGCTGTGACCCCCGGACGGGGACAGAGCCCTGGCAGCCACAGCCCYGCGTTCACACACGAGGGCTGAGCAGAAACTGCTGAGAGGAAAGCGAGAAAAGAGCAGAGATGCAAATGCAGTGGAAAAAGTGACTGTGAGCGGAGGAGCCTCTTGCAGCGGGGCATTTTCCATCCGCCGAGGTGTTTCTGTCTCGCCTTTCCCCCCCAGCCTGGCAGAGGAGCCATTTCACCTCCCTGTGCTTCCCAACAGCCTGGAAGTCGCTGGCTTGCAGGGAGGGAAGCTCTAGCAGGAAAGCAAAGCCATAGGAATCAGGAGGATATTTGTTTTCCTACCTGCAGAACCAGCCTGCAGGGAGAGGCTCGGGGAGGTTCGGTTTGCGCTGGGAATCTCCTCCCGATGGGTTTGGGTTGGAGGCTGCSTGTTTAGCTGAATCACAGTTAAGTACAGGAGACACCAAACACAGCCTTAAATCCAGGCTTATTCAGGGAAGATCTTTAAGCACGTAATTATCTCTAAGCACATGCTTAGGTGCCTTCTAAGTGGGGATGCTTGGCTGAATTAGGGCCGTAATTACCGGGCTGCTCCCGTGTTTACCCCAAGCCGCGCTGTGGGCGCTGTGACAACCCCGGCGGGGCGAGCTGGGYACCCTGGCCACGGGGAGCGCCTCGGTGGCCCGTCTGCAGCCAGCGGCTCCTGGAGGTGCTGGGCAGCTCCGGGAATGAGCAATGCCAAAGCCCTTCGAGGTCCCGCTCCACCGACGCCTGGGATCAGCTCAACGCTGCAGAACCTCCCCTTCCTCTTGTGCAAAGAGCCAGCGCAGCTGGATGGGCCGCGATAAACATCTGCAAGCCGCGATAAACATCTGCAAGCCGAGCAGGGCTCCGGAGGCGCTGGTGGCTTCGCGCTGGGGGCGAAGGAACAACTGCACCGCCGCCACCGGAGCCACTCGTGCTCCTCCCAAAGGGACGGAGAGCACGGGCAGGAAAACGCCACGARGCCTTGGGAGACACGGGGGATGTGTTTGTGACCGAGGCTTTCATGTCCCCGACTCAGGAGACCAACCCCACCGCGCCGAGGATGCGGGAAAGCAGGAAGCGAGGATGCTGGTGGCTGCCGGAGCCGCGGCGGGTGAGGGGCTCCAGCCCTGCCCCGGCACCCCGGCTCTCACGGACAGAGCTTCCCGCTCTCTCTTGTCTCCCTCTTGCTCTCGTGGTTTGAGGTTTYACCAAGCAAACCCAACCTGTGTTTGGAAACCGGGCGGCTTTGGAGGCTCTGTGAGRAGCACAGAATCCCGGGATCATCCAGGGTGGGAAAGTCCTCCCAGAACATCGAGTCCAACCTTGTGACCGATCCCCGCCTCATCACCAAGACCAGAGCCCCCAGGAATGTGACTCCACCACCTCCGTGTGCAGTTCCCACACCTGACTGCCCTTTCCAGGAAGGAATTGCTGGTGAATTTCAGAGGATGGCTGGGCCAGGCTCCTTCCRGGAGCTGCTGCTTTGTGGGAGCCTCTCYCTGCCCTGCTCCCCTCCTTTCCTCCTGGATGGGACACCCTGGCCATGCTCCTGTGMCCTCGGGGTGGGTGCAGCCCCCTGGGAATGCAGGTCTGTGGCAGGGGGGRATGAGATGAGCTTTAAGRCCMTTCCCMAGCTGAACCRTTCCAGGATTTGATGATTTATGGGTTGTGGGGTCTGATCTGGGTGGCTTTAGCATCCGCCACGTGTCTGATGTGTGGGGAGCTGGTCCCGGCCAGGACCTCTTCCACCACACACGCAGCCCTGCGCCTCTGCAGGGATGCTGGAATCTCCGGAGGAGCCAGCGCTGCATCTCTGACCTTGCAGAAACTCTGCTGAGCTGCTCTCACTTCCTCCAGCGCTGCTCACCTGGGTTCAGAGGATATTTTTCCACGTCTGACAGGTTGCAACACCAAGCCTGGAACCAGAAGGGCGCTGATTAAAGAACAAGCGCCGCGTTTAACGCGGTGTAATGATTTCCACCGAACTTAATGGCTGCGAAACAGAAACGAGTTATCTCTGGCACATCAAAGAGCTGGAAAAATGTAGTCAACGGTACCTCTGAGCTATTCTGCATATCAAGTGGCGAGATAGCATCGTGAATAATGAGGGATTTGCAGCAACGAGGTTGCACAAACAGCAGTGAAGCAACTGCTCACCACGCACCTCCTCCCGGGCTACATCAAAAGCCCCAGAGAAGGGCAATTTCCAAAGAGCTGCGCTTCCAGAGGCACAGGGCTGATATCCTGGAGAGGAGCCGGGATGTGCTGCGGCTCAGCGGCCGGAGCCAGGGGTTGGCACACAAGCCCCGGTGCAGAAGGGAGCAGCTCTGGTGTCACCAGGTCTGGCACAGCCCAGCTGAACTCCCGGTGCTCCTGGCAGGGTGGATGGAGCCTCCCTCGCCTGGCAGTTGCTCCATTTTCTTTCTAAGCTTCCTTCTTCACCAGGTTTTGTTGTTCCCGATAAACAGCGGGGAGTTCCCCAGGGACAGGTCCCTTTTTCCTTTCCCTGTCACCCTGGTGGTGCCCTTGTTTCCCTCCCTGTTTTGGAGTCACCGGATGTTTTGTAAACTTTGAGCATTGTCCATGTGAATGCCCCTCACAAAAATACCGGGAGTGTTGAACTTCCCGGTTCCAGCTCTCCCTGCCCCATCCCTGGAGGTGTCCAAGGCCTGGCTGGGAAGGGCTTGGAGCAAYCTTGTCTCTTGAAGGCGTCACTGGCAGGGCGTGGAATGAGATGATTTTCCAGCCCAAACCACCCTGTGATTCCACGATTCTGTGGTTCCTTGGACAGGCTGTTCCCTCTGGGCCCTTTGGGGCAGGGTGAGCCAGAATCTGGCTGGGGCTTTCAATCCTGTTTTCCCCGAGGAGGCTGAAATGACCTTGGACTACAGGACAGTTTTGGTGTCCCCTCCTGAGAGCCCCACGTGGGGTCTGTCTGCGAGGGAGGGGACAGAGCAGGTCCGTGTCTGCCACCGCCACCACGACACCGACAGAACTGCATCATCCAGAGCTTCTCGGGCTGCCCTTCACCCCCAGGAAGGGTCCTGGGCACCCCTCAGCTCCAGCCGGTGCTTAGCGAGRCATTCCCAGTGCTCCCAGCGCTCAGCGATTACAAAGCGAAGAAAGAAACGCGCTTGACTTGCAAATCGCGTTGGGCAACGAGCGAGGCTCTGCAGTAGCCCCGGGGCTCGCTGGGCCCGGGCCCGACACGGCTCTGCAGCCGCGCTGATGACAGAGGGTGACGAGAGGGAGCAGTCCAGCCCCGATCAATGGTTTCACTCGAGAGCTGCAGCCCAGTTTGCTAATTCCTCTGGTATTTCTGGCAGCCGAGCTCGCTGCACGCCTCCCGCCTTCCTCCGCCGCGCATCCCGCGGGGTGATCCCGGTTTGGGAAGGGATCAGACCGGCCCATTACTCACCCGCCAGCCGCCGGTGGCTGCGGAGCTGCGGGTGCGAGCTGGGGAGTCTGGCAGGGAATGGGGACACCGGGACGGGCGGGGAGGGTGGCACTGAGCGGTGTCACTGAGGGGTGGCTGAGCGCTGCTCTGGATGGCAAGGCACAGTCCCACCCAGTCACATCCCAGGGTTTTTTAAACGTTTTTTCCCCCAGTTTTACCCTCACCCGGTGCCTGCTTGTCTCGTGCACCAGGACACGCTGGGAATTCTGCAAGAGCCTGGATTCGAGCAGGAAAACCAAACGGAGACTGAGGCTGACCCTTCCYTTATTGCTTTGTTTGCAGCGGCTTTTCCTGCTGCTGGGAGCAGGGGACTGTCCCCTTGTCCCCAGGAGCCCAAGGGAGGGACCACGCACGGCTCCTGAGCCCCACATGAACAAATGCCACCAGACAAGGATCGCGAATCCTGGCGCGGAACCGGCTTGTCCCGAGCAGTCTGGGAGGGGGAGCAGCCGCTCCAGTGGGGCCACAACAAATCCCCACTGCCGGCTCTGGGAGGCTCCGGCCCCACTCCGCCATTCCCAGCTCCCCAGGCACGGAGCACAAAGGGCAGCGGAATAAGCCGGGCTTGTTTGTGCTTCCAGGCCGGCCATGAATAAAACATCTGGGCAGCACAGGCCGCCTTTGTCCGGCCGGGATTTTAATGGGCYCGGAAAAAATGACCGATTGTTCCTCCCGTCCCTGCCCGGCCCAGGGGCTGCCTCCGGGCACAGACCCTCGGCAGGACCCGAATCCCCGCAGGGAGGTGGCTCTGGCAGCTCTGCTGGTGYTGCTCAGGGTGCCTGTCCCACCTCCGGAGCTGCTCTGAGCAAAGCCTTCCTCACCAATGAGTCAGAGGCAGAATCGCTGSAACTTTGGGTGTTTGGGAGGATGAAAGGTCAGAGCTGCTCACGCAGAGCTCTGCCTGCACCCTGGGGCTCCTGGGGCTGGGATCCGGAGCTGGGATARTTTGGGTGGGAAGGGACCTTAAAGCTCACCCAGTCCCAGGGCAGAGGCACCTTCCACTGGACCAGGGTGCTCCAAGCCCCCTCCAACCTGGTCTGGGGCACCTCCAGGGATGGGACAGGCTCAGTGTCACTGGGGAGGTGACACCATCCCAGCCCACCACCTATCCAATGGGGAACGTTCCTAAACAAACAGATTTGCTGGAGGATGTGGTGTCCCAGAGAAGCAGCAGGCTCCAACCAGAGTGGAAGAGCTGGTTGATTCCCCCATCCCAGAAATAACTGGGAAAACTCCCTCCCCCATCGAGTCAGGCTGCAGGCAACAAGGGAAGCAGCACTTATGATAACAACAATAATGATAATTACGATAATAATGAATAATAATAATGAATAATAATAAACCAGTTCTTTGGGAGCCTAATGGAGTTATTTATGCTCATCATGGAATGCCCAATGGAGTTATTTATCCACACCCTGTGTCTGTCCCCACAGGACCAGGGCCCTGTGGCCCTGAGCGTTTCCGTTGCCATGTCCCTGTGGGTGTGACACCAGTGCCACTCCTGTGGATGTGACACCRGTGCCATCCCTGTGACCAATGCTCAGGATGCAGAGCAGTGCCTTGAAATGGTTTATTATGATTAATGCAGCCTCTTAAACGTTCCCCCAAACCCCAATTTGGATACGTTTTCCATTCCCTGTGATTTTCATCTCCACGCCTGTTGGGCTCAGAAAGAAGCTGCTGAGGTGAAATAAACAATTCAAAGGGCTGATTTTTCTCCTTTTCACCCCCTAAAGAAACAGCGACGATTCCGACAGCACCAAATTAGTGACGAAATCTTCCTCCCCAAACAGGCAGTTCAGAATTGGAGACGAGGATTTTTCTGCAATTCCCAGCCAGGAATGATTTCAGCAGCTCGGATGTGCACATGGAGTACTTGTCYCCAGCACCCATCCCAGCTCCCACCGTGGAGCGCATCCGTGCACATGGAGCACATCCACGCCCCCCAGGATGAGCTTTTATGGGGCTGGATTGTGGGGGAGGAGTGTTTTTTTGGGGAGGAGGAGACCTCCCAGCCGCGGCGAGCCGGGTGCCGGCTCATCCCAGGGAAGCAGGAGGAGTGGCGTGCGAGCCTTGATTGCTCGCTCCAGGCGTGTTGGCTCCGCATGTGTAAAAACAATAATTAAACCTAAGATGTGGGAGGATTATTAAAGGTTTTATGGCATCTAATCCTTTTTGAAACCTTTCTGTAGGCTGGAATCTGAGGCTGGAGCAATAAAAATGCAAACTACACCCAGATTCATTCCGGGCACCGTCATTTTCCCTCCCCAGCCCATGCCCTCGGTGGTTGCGGGCTGTGGGAGCCGGGCGGGAGGGAGGAGCTGCGAGAGGCGTCACCTCGTGCTGGTGAGAGCGGGACACCGGTGGAGACTGGTGCTACTGGTGGATACTGGGCTGGAGAGCCCTGGCAGCGCTGTGCCAGCCCCGATCCTCCCAGCAGGATCCACATCCAGCAGGGTCATGTGTTTGTGTGCATATGGGTCCGTGGATATCCCAATTCCATCTCCCAGCTGCCCGCCTCAGGTGCTCCCACCCCTCTGTCTGACAGAACTGAGCAATCCTGATGCCCCCACGAGCCAGAGAGAAAGAAAGCAAGAACTGAAAAAAATAAATAAATGCAGGCGCCTTTCGCATTTCAAAGCCGGGAGGATTTTTTTTCCCCTTCTCTTTTTTTTTTCTTTTTTTTTTGCTTATTTTTTTCGCTGCCCTCCTCCAGGATGGCTTATCTCCATGAAATTAGTAATTGGCATTTCTTTCTGAAGCCGGGGAGAGCGCCAGCAGCCGGTAACACCCACGCCACACTCCATTCTCTGTGCGAGGCCCCGCAGCCAAAGAAGCGAGGCTAATAAAAGTAATAACAAGGAATTAAATGAGGGGAAAAAAAAAAGAGGCAGAATTCACTGAAATCAGATCTGACTTTCCCTTTTGCTTCCCGGGTGTTTTTCGGGTGGGTGAAGCTGCGTCAGGGAAGGGCGGCGGGCGGGTTTCGGGCGCCCTTTGGGAGAGCAGGGGCTGAGTCAGGGCGCTGGGTGCTCCCTCCCGGCCCCGAGCAGCCCTTCCTTCCTTCTCCAGCCCTGGGTACAGACGCGGATTTACAAAACCCCGTTTCATCTCCGCAGCGCCCTGGGGGCAGCAGCCGCAGCCTCCTCCTCCTCCCCCGGAGCTCCCGGCTCGTCTGGCACGTCGGGGCGGCACCCGCAGCCAAAACAGGTTTGGGTTGATGGTTTCCAGCTGCTCATTAACGCTTCTCGGCTTCGTTAGGGGTTTTTCCATGCGTGCCAGCTCATCCTGTGTCGGTGCTTGGAGAGCTGAGGCCCAAAGCAGCGCCTGAAGGGCTCCAGGAGAGCTGCAGAGGGACTGGGGACAGAGGGACAGAGGGACAGGACACAGGGAATGGCCTCAGACTGACATAGGGAATATTGGGAAGGAATTCCTCCCTGTAGGGTGGKGAGGCCCTGGCACAGGGTGCCCAGAGCAGCTGTGGCTGCCCCTGGATCCCTGGAAGCGTCCAAGGCCAGGTTGGATGGGGCTTGGAGCAACCTGGGACAGTGGAAGGTGTCCCTGCCCACGGGATGGTCTCTGAGGCCCCTTCTAACCCAAACCACTGCGGGATTCCATGAAATCGGCCTCCTGCGGTTATCCCGGGTTATCCCGGGTGTGTCTGGGGACAGGGGCACATCCAGAGCTATCGCGGGCCTTGGCTGGGGCAGCTGAGAGTGGCGGAGCGGGGCCGTTCCCGGGCAGGGCGTGCCCYTGATCCCTATCCCAACCTCCCGAAAACCACCCGGGCCTGCCAGCGGCGGGGCGAGCGGCGCATCCCGGGCTCCAGCGGCACATCCCTGCTAATCCCCGCGGAGCTGCCGCTGCCCCGCCCGCCGATGGTTATCAGTGTGGGAGATGCTGGGGGCAGCCCAGCCCCGGCCCAGCTCCCGGGAGAGGCCKGGGCAGCCCGGTCCGGCTCGGCTCTGGCTCCGCTCGGATGTCCCGGTCCCACAGAAGGGGCTCTGGGGGTGGTGAAGGGGCTGGAGGCTGGGGCTGGGCRGCTCCGGGGCTGATCCCGCTCCTGATCCCGCTGCTCCGCAGGCTCCTGGCTCTGCCCCCTGCATCAGTGATTCACGGGGCTCCCAGCACAGCTCCCGGAGCGGGGTCATTCCCTGGAGAAACAGGAATTCCAGTGGGAWTTGAGCGCGCTGTGGTTTCCAGCCTGGGCTTCACCAGAGCCCCAGTAACTCCCAGTAACYGCTGCTGGTGCTGCAGGGGAAGGAGGAGCCCAGGATCTCCCATGMTGAGATCCTTCTGCTTCCCATCCTTTTCCATCCCTCTCCATCCCTYCCATCCTTCCCATCCCACCCAATCCCTCCCCTCTTCCCCAGCCACACCGGGCAAAGGAGCACCCTTGAAGAATCCATCAGGAATTTGGGGTTAATGTGGCTGACTCCTGGGTCACATGCACGCACTGTTTCCGGGATTCTCTAAATCAGGGAGTGGCTGAACAGGTCTGGGGAGAAGCTGGGCTGAGATCGCTCTGGATTTGGATTCCCGCAGCACCATCCTGGCTCCCTCCACCACCCCTCCTTCCCCCAGCTGCAGTCAGGCCCCAGTGAATCACTGTCATTTTTATATTTTTTTATCTTCCCTTTCCCAGCAAAGCCAAAAGCCCAGAAATTGCGATGAATCGATTCGGGGCCCTGCAGTTTGGACGGGTCCCATTTGCCGAGCTCCTCCTGCCCGGTGTCTGTGGCTGGAGCTTCCATCATCCCATTACACGGCTGCCACGCGGCCGGCACCGCCGGGGAGGAACAAATTACCCCATAAATCAACTCCCGGGAGGGGAAGGGACAGAGCTATTAGGCTGCTCCAGAGAGGGATGGCAGCAGGGACAGGGATGGAGCCAGGCTGAGATGGCTGGACAGGGCTGAGCTGCACCAGGAGCTGTGTGGCTGCACCAGGCTCGGGAAAATCCAGGGATTGTGTTGGGACAATCCATGGGCTGTTCCTGGACAATCCATGGGCTGTTCCTGGACACTCCATGGGCTGTTCCTGGACACTTCATGGGCTGTTCCTGGACACTCCATGGGTTCCACACCAGCTCTGTAACATTTATCCCATCAGAGGCTCCTTGAAGCTGATCCTTAGACACTCAAATTGGGAGGAGTTTAATGGGGTTGGGGTTTTCATCCGCCTCTCCCTTTCCCTGAACCTTCCTCGCGAGTTCTCCTGGCTTTCACGAGGAATTCCGAGGGTTCAGGGCTGAGCTTGCTCCAAACCCTCAGCTCTTTGCGGCCGGCCCTGCACAGCCCTGATCTCATTGTGGGATTATAATTAGCAACTACAATGCCATAATTATGCACCACTTAACTTCTTGGCTCTAATATCTGCGGGAGCAGCAGGAAAGCCAGGGAGCCGATCCCGGTGCTCCGGCGGGCGCGGRGGATGGAGAGGGAGGAAGGGGTGTCATCCTGCTCCGCCTGCCCTCTCCCAGAGCCGTTCCCATTGTTCCCGGGGAGAGCAGCCCGGCCCGGGGGCGGTGGGCAGAGGAACAAAGGAGGGCTGCAGGAAGGAAATGCTTTCCAACCTTCTGAAGGCTCCTCTCGGGGCCGCAGAAAGGCTTTTGATTTTTATCACTTTTGTTCTTTGAATTAACCTCCCCTTAACCTCCTGCAGTTTCCCTTGCTGGGGCAGGGAGATAGTGCCGGGAGTGCTGGGAATTCTCGGCTCCAGGGGGATGCTGGGGAAGCCTTGGATCTGTTTTTGACAGCCCTGGCCTTGTGGCCCATCTGTGTCTTCACCAACAGCAGGAACATCCCAACATCTTGAGGACCTTCTTGAGACCCTGCAGGGCTGGGACAATCCTGAGATCCTGCCCTTCCCTGCCCCTGGAATAACCTGATTTTGGGGATGAGCTCTCCTCCGAGTTCACCCCCTGTGCCGCTGAACTCACCCAAAGCTGCCGGGCCGCTCGTTATTCGCGGTGAATTAAATTGTTTGTCGTTGATGAATTATGCACAAGCGCCTGCCAATTCTGAGCTGCGGYGCTGATACCGACCCACCCAGGGGGACTGCTGCTAATTTTATCGGGGCCCCGTGTTGTGCCTGACGCGTGTTGCATTGATTTAACAAGGCTCCTGGGAGCTGGGCTGGTTTGCTGGTTTTACCCCGGGATGAGATGAWTCAGGTTTCCATACAACCAGGGCACTGTGTGCCGGGGGCAGCGGTGGCAGACCCCGCTGGCCCTGGCCTGAGGGGTGGCTGTGGTTCCCAAGGGGATCCTGCCCATCCCAGGGTCATCCCAGTCCACTCCCAAGGTCCAAACCTGCCCTGGTGTCCCCTGAGCTGCTGTCCCCACGCTGTCCCCGCTCCAGACATGCAGCGCTGTCAGGAGATGCTCCCGGGGCTTTTCCTATCCACATCCCCCAGATCACTCAGAGCAGGAAATGGGAGGTTTGGCCTCAAAATGGAATCAGAGAATCCTGGAATGGCTCATCCCAGGGGCAGGGACACCTTCCACTATCCCAGGGTGCTCCAGCCTGGCCTTGGACACTTCCAGGGATCCAGGGGCACCCAGACATTCTCTGGGCAACATCAGGGCCTCACCACCCTCACAGGGAGGGATTCCTTCCCAAAATCCCACCTAAATGCACCTTTTTTCAGTTTGGAGAGCCCTGGATTGGTACCAGGGAGCACTGCTGGGATGCTCCAGGAGGACACTGGAGGCAGCAGCAGCGTCAGGACTCAAAGGAAGCTCAGGAGAAGATTGAAGCTGTGTCTTCTCCATACTCGTTCAATTCCACATGGAAACAGTCCAGAGAGGGGATAATGGAAGAACCTGAGTGGTGGATCAGGTTCATCTCCGCAATCTCTCTCTCAGAATTTCTCATTAAGGCGAATCCAACGGTGCTCCCAGCCCCCTGGTGCCTCCYGGTTCCCATCTCCCACTGGGAAGCCTTTCCAAAAGCAGAAGCTGATGCCCAGCACAGCCGTGCYCTGCCAGGAATTCCCTGCCCTGCCCTCTCCCCCCTCACTTATCAGATAACCAGGACGATTAGGAGCTCCTGACCATAAATAGTGGTGATGATGCAAGGAGGAATAGCGGTTGGGATAATACATCCCCACATATGGGATCCAGGAGCCTGGGAGAGACCTTCGCTTCTGGAAGTGGCTCAAACCCATGGGTTTGGAGGGCAAAGCACCAGCTGGGGCTTTGCTTTATCCCTGCTTTATCCCTGGTTTCCTGCCGTGGTTGTGGTTGGATCTCTCCAGGGCTGGATTTTTGTGGATATTTACCGGGACTGGTGGAAAACCTCAGGATTTCCGGGTGTGGGGTCTCCATCTGTGCCAGCCTGGCTGCAGCCCAGGCATCACCCTGGATGGACACAGCCTGGAAACCTCTCTGGGATTCCTGGGTGGGAGCTGCCCTCCAGGAGGAGCCCTGGGAATCACAGAGTGCTGGAATGGTTTGAGTTGGAAGACACATTCAGAGCTCATGGGCAGGGACATCTTCAATCAGTCCAGGTYGCTCCAAGCACTGTCCAGCCTGGCTGGGAACTTTTCCAGGGATGTGGCACCTGTCAGTGGAGGAGTGTCTGGAATTCCAACTTGGGACAGCCTCCCCACCCTGGAGAGAGTCAGGAGCACCAGCAGAGAACCAGACTGGGATTGGGAGCAGGAGGAAGCTCAGGGGTTCACCCTGCTCTGCTCCCCTCCCAGTGTCACCTCCCGGGAGAGGTGACAGTGCAGAACAGCCCTCCAGGAGGGGAGGAGCCCGGCAGATTTTTCTGCATGAGGTGATAAACCCAGAGGAGCCAAGCAGCGCATTTCCATGCAGGAATTCTGCATAACTTGTCTGTGCATATGTTCCAGCGGCCCCGAGGCAGCCAAAAGAAAATTAAAATTAATATTTTTTTTTTTTAGCTCCTGTTTGAAATGAATGTGTCTGCTTTGCTTACAGCCCTTCCCCCTCCCTCCCTTCCTCCTGCCCTCCAAACCTTTGGGGTTTGGAGTTGGCCTGGTGTTCACGACGGGTTTCCAGAATATGGGAATATGCTAAAGCCAAATGCATATTTGGGGGCTGATTTGGCTGTTGGGAAAGTGGTGGCAGCAGCAGGAAAACGGGTTTGGTGCCTGGGTGGGGACGTCTCTGAGAAGCTCCAGTTGGGGCTTCAGGAGGGTTTAATCCAAGGGGATGGTGGTTTTACCCCATGGGAATGTTTGCTGAGTGGGGGTCTGGTCCCAGGGACCTGAAGATCTCCCTGTGCCCTGGGATTCCCAGAATTGTGCTGGGAGCCCTTCTGCCCCCAGCTCTGGAGCCCTTCTCCCCCAGCTCTGGAGCCCCTCTCCCCCAGTTCCAGAGCCCCTCTCCCCAGTTCCAGAGCCCCTCTCCCCCCAGTTCTGGAGCCCCTCTCCCCCAGTTCTGGAGCCCCTCTCCCCCCGTTCCAGAGCCCCTCTCCCCCCAGTTCTGGAGCCCCTCTCCCCCAGTTCTGGAGCCCCTCTCCCCCAGTTCCAGAGCCCCTCTCCCCCTCCCTCCTGGGCCATGGATGGACCAACAGAAACTCTTCCCTCCCTGCAGTCCAGCCCTGCAATTCCCAACACGGAGCTCATTGGGAAAACAAAAGTGCTTTTCCCACTTGCTGGCTGCCCTTTTATTTTTGGAAGCCACAYATGCAATCACAGGCACATGGCCCCAGCAATTAGGGAGAAAAGCACTTTTCTTCTGCAGGCCCAATTACCCATCCTCTAATTGACATAATTATTATCTTGCACTTTTCTAATAATATTTATTGAACACCACAAATCCTTGTTGGCAGCGGAGCTGCGCTGGGAGCTCAGCAATTTTCCATCCTAACAGGGGCCGTGCTGGAGGGAGGGATCAATATGGTGAGAAATAGGGATGGAATTCCTCCCTGTGGAGGTGGGGAGGCCCTGGCACGGGTTTTCCATGGAAATGGCTGCCCCTGGATCTCTGGAATGTCCRAGGCCGGGCTGGACGGGSCTCGGAGCAYCCTGGGATGGGGGAAATTGGAACGGGACKGGTTTAAGCTCCCYTCCAACCYAACCATTCCGTGATTCCATGGGGCTGGGTGGTTGCTCGGCCGTGCGGGATGCTCCCGGTGATTCCCAGCCCCTGGCAGAGCCACCCGGGGTGGCCGCCACTGTCACTCACAGCCAGGCACGATCCCCTGGGGCTCCGGCGCTTTTGTTTTTATTCCGCTGTAAATAAAAGTCTCTGTGATCCCGCCTGAAGGATGGCTGGGAGAGATCTCCGCGCGGAGGGAAGGGGGGAAGGGAGCGCTGATTTATTCGCTCCTCGCCGGGTGTGAAAGACGCCGCGTGGGGCTGCGGAGCCGGGAGTGTTTGGATAAATCTGTCTGCTCCGAACGCCTCCCGGAGCCGCCTGACGGCCCCTGGAATCCAGCACGGGCTCCGCGTCTAAATCTTGCATCCTGCCGGGAGCTAAGGGCGGGAGGGGTGGGCCAGGGGTGGATTTGGGGGGGGTCCTCTGGTTATCCCCGCGGGATGAGGGGTGTCTGGAGGAGCTGGGATTGTTCGGCGTGGGGCTGGTGGCCCTGGGACAGCCCCGGGGCTGGTGGCCCTTCCTTTGAGCTGCCAACTCCCCTCGAGCAGGGGGCGAATGAGGTGCAGCGGATTCAGGGTGTTCCAAATCCCCGGGATGTGGGTTCAGGGTGCCCCAGACCTGCAGGACACGCYGATATCCTCCCTGGGAGCTCCAGGGAAGCCCAAGGGCTGGTGAAGCCCTCAGGCTGCCAAGTCGCCGGGAGCAGGGGGTGGCTGAGGTTCCCCTGGGCTCAGGGTGCCCCGGAGCTCTGGGACAGCTCCCCACAAACTTCCCCGGGCTCTTCCTATCCCCGCTGTCTTCCCGCATCCCAGAGGCTGGATTTGGGGTAGAACAAGCCTGGAGGCACCCTGGGCTTGAGGCGAGAGTCCCGGCCCAGCCCTCAGGGCACCGGCAGCCTTGGGGTGTGACACTGAGGGCACGAGGTGACACCGCGGTGCCCGACCCCAAACCCGCCCTCCCTTCAAGCGCCCGCTCCCAGGACGTGCCCGACTCCCATCCCTTCCCCTTTCCCCGTTCCTCTCCCCCTGAACCCGTCTGCCGCCGAGCCCATCTGTTTGCCTGGAGAAGGCGAGGTTTATTTTTTTTCCCCCTGAACTATAAATAGACGTTTCAGCACCGCTCCTGCTGCCAGCTCTCCGTCTGCACATCCCCATTTCCATAATTACCGCCGCGAATCCCTAATCCCGGCAGGAGCTCGCGCAGGTTGGAGCAGCGGAGCCGGCTCCTAAACGGGTGTAATTTGGGTCTTTAGTGAAGTGACAAATCTGCAGGCGAATCACAGCGGCGAGCCGGGAACCTCCCGGAATTCTCACCCCTGATTGCTCCGGAGCACAACGGTGACAAGTGAGGTGGGAACAGTGAATTATCCGAGCCACGAATCCCAGGGGAGGGGCTGAATCTGCTGCCGGCAGAGCCGGGCATCAATCTTTCATCTTGCCCGGTTTGTTTGCAAATGGCCCTGAAGGACGGCGCTGGAATCGGGCCAGGACTGGCGCTGGGATTTTTTCCGGCGTCTTTTCCAGCTGCCGGCTCGGACAGCTTTCTGGGGAGCTGCTTTGGAGCGTGGCACATCCTGGAGGTGATGCCTGACCCTCTCCTGCCCCCAGGACACGCCGTGCTGGGGTTGGCACGGCTCGACCCTGTCCCCGTGTCACCTTCCTTGGGCCGCAGCACGGCAAAGCCACCCYGAGCCAAACCATGGAATCATGGAATAGTTAAGGCTGGAAAAGACCTCTAAAATCACTGAACCCAGCACTGCCACGGTCACCCATAAACCACGACCCCAAGCACCACATCCCCACGGGTTTTTTTGGAATGTGGCACTTCCAAGAGATCCATGTCCCCCTTTTTCCCAGGGAAGGGATGTGCTGGTGGCCTGCAGGRGCTGGCAAGGTGGAGTTGCCTCTCTACAGCCCCTGGGGCACTTCAGGGCAGAAGGCTCCAGCTGGTTTTGCTGAGCTGGATCCCATCAGCCGCCGGCTTTCCAAGGGGAACAGAGTTCCTGTGTGTTCCTTTCACAGCCTGGGAGCTGCACAGACCCTTGGTTTCGGCGGCTCCGTGACTCACCGCTCATCCCAACACGGCAGCGCTGCAAATTCCAGCTGGATCCGGGTGGCTCCGTGCCCGGGGATTGGGATTGGGCACAGGGAGTGTGGTGTGCACTGAAAAGCTTCGGCTTTGGCGGGAGTGGGGTGGGTTGGGGTTGGTTTGTTTTGCCTGTGAAGGAAGGAAAGGATGGAACCTTAAACCACTGCTGGGGATGTTCCTGTCGGGATCTTCCCGGTTCCAGCATCCCTCCCCCGTGCTGTTCCCGGCCAGCCRTGCTGCCTGCAATCCCTCTGGGATGCGGGAATGGYAGGAAGAGCAGGAGCCTCATCTCCYRTCCCCAGGTACCCCAAATCTCAGCACTGATGGAGCTCGAGCCGCGTTTGCTGCACATTTCCCAGCGCCGGGGTGGGATGCCTGGGAGAAACCTGCTCCAATCATCATCACTTTGATTCCCAACAAAAGAAAGGAGCYGGCTGAGTTAAATGCCTTTCCTCTGATGTGCTGTTTAGTTATTTTGCTTTCAAGAAAATAAATCCCCCTCGGCATGTTTACAGAGCTGATTTGGTGCTGCAAACACGCCGCGATTGGAGGGCGAGGCATCGGTAGGGAAAAAGGAAAGACGACCTTGGAGTGGGCTCTGGGAGCTGGAACGGCCCCACCGTGGGGCTGGAGGGGCCCTGGGAGCTGATCCTAGAGCCGAAACTCCAGTTGGGCTTGGAGACCTTCTCCCAGCTCCTCTCCCACCCTGCGGGGGTTTCCCTGCACCCTGATCCTAAAGCAGCTTTTCAGGGGTGGTTCCCCCCATTTCCATCCTGCACCCAGCTCCTCTCCAGCTGCTCTGGGTGTGGGGCYGGGCTGGGGTCCCCTGTCCCCCCGGTGCCCTGTGTCCCCCAGCCCCCTGCCTGCACAAGGCTCCCTATTTGCATCGCTTTGCATCTGACTTTGGTTGCATTTGGGTTTTGTTTGCATCTGGCGCTGCTGCCTTGGCCCTGGTTCCGGGGACAGCCCCGTGTCACCGCCCCTCCCCCATGCAGATGTGCCAGATGTTCATCCCCGGTGTGGCACGGGCCGCTGTGACAGGGACAGTGGAGGGCAGGGATGAGCAGAGTCCAGGGAAAAGGTTCAGTGGTGAGGGGGAAGAAAGTGAGGAGGAAGAAAGTGAGGCTGCTGCTCGCTCCTCCCTGGCTGGGATGGATTCCCCTGGCCCACAACAGRGAATTCCAAGAACAGCACCTGCTGCTCCTTCCCCAAAATCCCCAAARTTTCGGAGAGCTGAGGGTGTTCACCCAGAAGGAAGAGAAGGATCCAGGGAGAACTCAGAGCCCCTTCCAGGGCCTAAAGGGGCTTCGAGAGAGCTGGAGAGGGGTGGCGACAAGGGATGGAGGGAGGGACAGGACACAGGAAATGGCTTCCAGTGCCAGAGGGCAGCGAGAGATGGGATATTGGGAAGGAATTGTTCCCTGGGAGGGTGGGGAGGCCCTGGCACAGGGTGCCCAGAGCAGCTTTGGCTGCCCCTGCACCCCTGGAAGWGTCCAAGGCCAGGTTGGACGGGGCTTGGCACACCCTGGGATATTGTGAGGTGTCCCTGCCCATGGCAGGGGTGGGATTGGGTGAGCTTTAATGTCCCTTCACACACAAACCATTTCAGGATTCTGTGAAATCCAAAAGAACTTCACATGTTCACATGGAGGGACTCAGGAGTTCCTCATCTCCAACACTGATCCCATTCCCTGTGCAGGGAGCTGAGGGATGGAGGCAGGAACGGGGCAGGGATGGGGCAGGGATGAGGCAGGGGTGGGGCAGGGGTGACAATCCCGGAGCTCTCCGGGGAGTGAGGGCTGTTTTCCCTCCCCAGGGCTCCCGCGGCTGCGCCAGCAGCTCTGACAGCGAAGTCTCCCGCCTGGTCTCATCATTATGGAAACAAGCTGTAAGTCTTCCCTTGATGTTCGGGAGCTCCGGGACGCTTCGCCCCTCGGAAGCAGCCAGCGTGAGGAACTGGGGTGGGGAACATGGGGATGAACACACTGCGAGCGCTCATTTTGGGGAGGAGCTGCCTGGGCCGGGGGCTGCTCCGTCCCGCCGCTCCCGGCTGGATCCTGCCCCCACGCTGTCACCTTTTGTCTCTTTTTCCCCTCCAGTTCCTGCGGCAGAGCCGCGGAGCAGCGGGAGGAAGGAGCCTGCGAGGCCCGGGATGCTGTTCCCCGGGAAAAGTTGCTGTTTGGGTATTTTCAGCGCGGCTCTGCTGACCCGCAGACACCTTTGTTGGCCCCAGCTCCCAGACCTGTCATCTTCCCACCTGCTCCCGTTTAATCGCGCTCATCCCGCCCGGCTCCGGCTGCCCTGGCGGTGGGAGCGTTCCAAGTCACCCCCTCGCTCTCCTCCGCCAGCCCTTTAATCTCAGGGAGGAGGGGTTTTGTTTTTCTTTTTTTTTTTTTTTTTTTTTTTTTTTTTTTTCTTTTTTTTTTTTTTTTTTTTTTTTTCCCTCTGACATCTCTGCCTCTCTTGTGAAATGCAAATTAATTAGATTCTAATTACTCACTGTGTGCTGGAGCTGTTTCCCTCTCGTGTTAGGTTTAGTGGAACATCTTTGTTGTCAGCTGCGCGTTGTAGGTACCGAGCCCATTAAAGCCGAGCCTCGTTCGGCGGGAGACAGGCAGAGCAAAGAGCGCTTCCCGCTCCCGCTGCGCGCTGTCAGCAGCAGCTTTGTCAGCACTTCCCGGCGGCAGCGCCAAGGAAAACTCCCTTTTTTTATTGTTCGCTTTCCCTCCTAGGTTTTTATCGCTCGGCGAGTTGAGGAAACGTTGAGGGAGCCCCGGCCGGTTCTACCGGGCTTTGCCCCACGCGGGATTTGTGGTGCCCGTGGGCTCCGAGGCACTGGGGAAGCCAGGCTGGGACCCTAAACTGGGATCTGGAACTCCTGCCTGGGAGCTGGGAACCTTCCGTGGGAATGCTGTCCAGGACCTGGAACCCAGCCCCAGGACCTGCATGGGGCAGAGGAGCGGGAACAACACAGGGAAGGGGCAGTGACAGGAATGCTTCTCTGGCAGCCAAGAGTGGTGTCCCCTCTGCTGACACCTCAGTCCCTGTTCCCCTCACGCCTTTTCAGGAATTCTAGTTTTTGGGAGTGATTCTGGTATTTAGGGATGATGAGAGTGTTTGGAGATGATGCTGATGTTTGGGGGTGGTGCTGATATTTGGGGGTGACTGGTGAGGCAGCATCCGTGGCAGCCGCTGTCCATGGGGGAAGTTGGGAACCATCCCAGCTGGTGAAGCCTCCGTGGGAAGATGGAATGGGGACACAGGAGCAGGATTCGGCCCCTATCCCGGGATCCCTCATTCCCCTGTTCCCACAGTTCCGGGCTCCCTCCCGCTGGAATGYGGCACCGGGCAGRGAGCGTTCGCTGCTCCGGCAGCACCTCCCTGCCCGGCGCGGTGGGAAGCAGCCTTTGGCTCGGGAATGCTGCCGGAGATTTGCATGGGGCCATCATTGGGCTGTAACTCTCATTTAAGGCAATAAAGGTGCTTAATTTCACAGGGAAAACTTAATGGAGCGCTCAGTTCCCAGGCGCTGCTTCCGTGACATTTTACAGCCCTTGGAAGTATCACTTCATAAGAGCCACAATCCCGAATCCCCGGGTTCTCCGGACCCTCAGGAAACAAAATAAAGCTGMTTGGAAAAAAAAAAAAAAACAAAACCAAACCAACAGAGCAGGTGTTGTGGAAAAGTCGGGAGATGCAAATTCTTGCCTCTCATTAATGATTGTATTTATTCCACGATTCCACCTGTCCGGGTGACGTCTCTCCCTCCCGGAGCCTTCTCACAGCAGATTAAAGTGCACTTTTATCAGSATCCTGAAAGGCATTTCAGGAGGGAACATTAGTTCTCCTACATTATTCCCGCATGTTAGAAAAAGTGTCTTTTTAAAATATTAGACAGCGATCGAGGTTAATTTAAACCACATCAAACACGCGCGGCTGCTCCGCTGGAATCTTCCCCCGGCACCACAAGCTCCGGGATGCTCCGGCCGCAGGCAGAGCTCAGAGGGKCTCAGGAGCTCCGGGCTCTGCTCCTGGTGTGGATGGAGATGCAGGAAGGGGATGGTGGAACYCAAACTCGGCACAGAGGAACAGGGAGAGGCCCCGGAGCACTGGAACAAACCCCATCGAGTGGCTGGGGCTGCAGCCCCCCGAGAGATGATGGAGCTCGTCCAGGTGTCTCCTCAGCCAGGTGTGTCCTCCGAGAACCACAACACCTCCGGACACTCCGGACACTCTGGACACTCCGGACACTCCGGACACTCCGGACACTCGGCTCCCAGTGCAGAGCCAATTGTGATCTCAAGGCAGGGCTGAGGTCCATCATGAACCCCAGGAAAGCTGAATCCTTTCCCTGGAGTCCCTTAAGTCCCTACGGCTTCTTCTGCTTTCCCCCACTGTGGGAGACACTCGGACTGTGCTGGTGGAAGAAATTGTCCAGGAAGCTGTGGCTGCCCCTGGATCCCTGGAATGTCCAAGGCTGGGTTGGACGGRGCTTGGAGCAGCCTGGGTTAGCGGGAGGTGTTCTCGCCATGGCAGGGGGTGGAACAGGATGATCTAGGATGATCCCTYAGGTCCCTTCCCACCCTGTGACCTCGTGATTCTCTGATCCATTTTCATCCCAAATCATTCCTCCGGGAGCCAAAGGTTTACAGCKCTTTTAAATTTAAATCGCTCCTCCTTTATCACCTTGGAGAACAAGGGCTCGGCGCTCCCGTGGTCATTGGCAGCCGCAGCCTTTTATCGCCGCCGAGCATCTCCCGTTCCCGTGCCCCGGGGCCGGATCCAGCCGCGCCTCCCTCGGCATTCCAGCCGCATCCTCCCGAGGAGCACCCATGGCCCGATACCTGCGAAGGCATTTTCAGCTCCACTGAACAATCGACTTTCACAGCTCGGGATGCTGTCGGTGCCTGCTGTCTCTGAGGGCAGCAAACAAACGGCGGAGAGCAGGAGGAGAGCTCCGAGGGGGAGGGCTCTGTTTGGATTTTCACACCATTTATGGCTGGGAGGAGAAAAAAATCCCGCAGAAACTTTGTCCTGCTTTTCTTGGGGGTATTTGGAGTTGGAGTCTCTTCCTGTGGGTATCGGGAGGTGCCAGACACACATTGGAGACCTGAGAGCCCCTTGCAGGCCCTAAAGGGGCTCCAGGTGAGCTGGAGAGAGACTGGGGACAAGGGATGGAGGGACAGGACACAGGGAATGGTGTCAAACTGACAGAAACAGGATTAGATGGGATATTGGGAATGAATCCTTCCCTGTGAGGGTGGGGAGAAGCTGGGATGGAATTCCCAGACCAGCTGTGGGTGCCCAAGGATCCCTGGAAGTGCCCAAGGCCAGACTGGAGCACCCTGGGATGGTGGAAGGTGTCCTTTTCCATGGAATGGGATCCACCGAATGTCCCATTCCAGGATTCCGGCAGCACAACCTGCAGCCGATCGCTCCCATCCCACCCATGGGGATGGGAAGCTGCTCCACCACCAAGGTTTCCAGGGAAGCACTTTCATCTGGCACATAATTTATTACAAATTTGCATGAGGGCTGCGCTCCTGAGCGGGGCTGCTTCAAAGGGCTGTGCCCAGCAGCTCCGGAGTGGGAATTGTGCATCCTCGGAGCAGCCCGTAACCAGTCTGCCCTGTTTGGGAATGCCGGCACTATCCGAGCTGCTTATTTAAAGCTTTGAAAAGCACCCGACTTCCTTGAAGTCATTAAAGTCTAACCTTTAAACTCCAGGAGTCTAATGGCTCAAGCCAAGCATAATGTTGAGGCACATCTGTGATAAATCTGCTTTTAATCTGTGCAGAGTGCTTTCCGTGGATTCCAAGGTGAACGTACGAGGTGTGAGCTGAGCCCACTGAGTGCCAGTAAAATCCCCCCGATTGTAATCTATTACCTTTTACACAAAGCAGCATTTCGTTTTATTAACTATTGAAATCTACTGAAAACTGCTAAGAAAGCAGCGTGTAAATCTCGGAGATTCATGCTGCTTGATTTTATGGAGGCCTAATTCCTTGCAAAAGTAGCGGGGAGGCGGTGGGGCCAACGACTTCATCGTTCGTGGCTGATTAACAGCAACCTCCCGCCTCATTCCGGGGAAGCGCTGCCTAACGAGGGGCCGGGGGCGGAGCAGGGATGGAGGGGGCACTGCTGGCACCCCGACACCCCCGGGCACCCCAAAACTCTCCCTGCAGGGGCTCAGGGACAGCGTGACATGAGGGGGTTTGAAAATGAGGTGTCCCTGACTGCAGGTGTGCGCTGGGGAGGGACCCCASAAYGCTGGGATGGTTGGGGTGRGAAGGGACCTCAAAGTCACCTAGTGCCACCCCAGWCAGGGCAGGGACACATTCCACTGTCCCAGGATGCTCCAGACACCTTCCAGCCCAGCCTGGGACGATTTTAGGGGTCCAGGGACAGCCACAGCTTCTCTGAGCACCCTGTGCCAGGGCGTCCCCAMCTCCCAGCCAGGAATTCCTTCCCAATATCCCATCCATTCCTGCCCTCTGGGGATGCCCTCTGGCAGTGGGCAGCAATTCCCATTGTCCCATCATAGGTTCCCTTGGGTGCAACAGTGGGGGACAGCCCCTCGGTGGGGCWGGGGATGAGGGGGTGGGGGCTGCATCCTGCCCCCTCCCCTGCCCTGGGAAGGACCTTCCACCCCACACCCCAGGGCTGGTCCTGGTGCCGAGCTGGGATGGGGCTGGGCCTGAGCCAAGGCTGATTCTGATCCTGCCCTTGATCCAGGGCTGGTCCCAGTGCTGAGCTGGGCTGGTCGGAGCGAGGAGGGAGGTTTGGATTTTGGTGCTGAGCTCCATCTCCAACTCCTCATCCGTGCTTTCCCAGCCAGCGGGACTAATTGTCAGGAAAACAAGCATTTGAGGGGAAAAATCCTGTAAGCCGCAGCAAACTGTAAACRTGGGAATAATTAAAAGATAGACAAGGCCAGAAAGTCAGCGCAACGGGAGGTGATTTAAATACGTGCCCGGGGATCTCTGGCCGTGCTTCCCGGGCAGCCGCTGCCCCAGGCCTGGGGGAGGGACGGGAATGTTTGTTGGGGTGCCAGCAGCACGAGCGGGAGCTGCAGAGCCGGGCACGGCCGTGGCAGGAGGCAGCTCYGCACGGATTTGCCAGGGCACGGCTTGATTTTAATAAAAAGCTAAATTGAAAAAGGTTGTTGGAAAGGCTGCTCCAGATCTAGAGGGAAATAACTCCGGCTCAGAGCTGAGGAAGCCAAAATGTGTTTTGGTTCTTTCCACTTTTGGAAGAACTGTCGAGAGTTGTTGGGGTTTTTTTTCTCTCGCTCTCTCCCCGCTCCTCCCCCTCCTGTGATTATTCAATTTGCCATGAAAGCTGGGACCAAACCAAACCCTCGGTGCCAAAACCTCCGCACTTGGAGAACATTCGGGCCCGGAGCTGGAGATTAAATTACATCTTGCACATGGCCCCAGCCGCACTGGATTCGAATCCAAGACACACACGAGTTCCTGGTTGTTGAAAGCCAGCTCTGAAGGAGCCGCGCTCTGTCCGGGGGGTTCTTCCCAAAGCCAGGGAAAAAAACATCCCGGTGCTCTGGAACGTGTTCCCCAYGCAGGGACCTCCAGGTGCCGACGGGGACTGCGGTGCCGGGGCCGTGGCCGCCCTTTGGGGGATCTTGCACTTTTGTGTCCTAGGCTGGATATGTGGTACCTTCACGCTGAGGGCCTCTTCTTCCTCCCCTTCACGGTAGGAAACACGGGAGCTCGGTCCCAGGAGGGCGAGCAGGGGAGAGAGCAGCTCCTGCTGGGACCTGGGGCAGCGACAGCCGCGGCTGGACGCGGTGACAACGAGCTGGGAGCAGCCCTGGCCGCGGGAAGAGGTGCTGGAGCATCCACAGCCTCCACACCATCCCCGGGGCAATTCCCAATGGGATCAGCCTTTTCCAGGAGCTTCCCCAACCCCCCCATCTCCTTCTCCATCAGGACTTCTCCCTTTCCATGGGGCAGAGCTCTCCCCCGGACCCTCTCCTTTCACACTTCTCCAATTTCCCTTTCCCACCCCTATTCCCACGTCTCTCCCCGCTCCTTCACATCTGACATGGCCCTAAACAAGACACATCCTCCCCTCCTGGAGCCCGCTCCCGGGGAGCTCTGGGACTGCTGTGAGCCGCACAGGGTGTTCCAGGCACGATTACCCCGAAATGCTGCGGTTTAACAATTACCAGCTCGTTCCAGGAGCGTTTGCATTTCCCCGCGGCCGAGCAGGAGCCTTTAATCTCCGCGCACAAACAGCGGCGTGTCGGGGCAGGCTGCGGGCTCTGGGCTGTCCTGGGCCGGCTCCTGTCCCTCGCCAGCCTTTGGCCATCAATTATCCCACGGGACCGCGGCAGCAGCGGGCCGGGCCGGTGCCGGTGGCTCGGGCTCGGCGGGAGGGACCGCGCGGTGTCAGCTCCGCCGACCTCACGCTCCTTTGAAAGCGCTCGTTCCAATTATCCCTAATTCCCGGCGGAGCGGTAGAAGCCAGACAGCTTTGAACCTGCGAGAGGATTTGTGCCGGTTCCAGGTGGGAGCAGCCCCAGCCACATGAAAAAAAAGATATTTCTGGAGCTATTAAAGAAGTGTCTTTTAATGATTTAATAAAATAACAGCGCAGGAACGAAGCCTCTCTGATGTCCAAACCCCAGCGCAGAAATGACCGGATTCCTCCAGCGCATCATCCGGGAAGGATTTTCCAAGGCAGCGTGGGATGTCCATAATGATGGAGCTGAAAGGGACCCAGRATGGCTCCTCACTGCTCTGATGGGCACTCAGAGCTCACCCAGAGAGAAGAGATCAGGGAGCATCCAAAGGCGGAACAGCAGGGCCATAATCCCATTTATTTTGGGATTTATTTGGGTCTGTCTGGTGCCCCTTTGCAGACACCCCTGATAAATGCTGACTCGGGCGCCTTGCACTGCTCTCTTAAAGCAAGAAATAGGAACATTCAAAATCCAAGAAGAAATTTCTCRTGCTCCAGGGGCATCATTTGATGCTCTGTCCTTCCCCTCGGGTTTAGGGGCTGGGGAGGTTGAGTTCCAAACCCCCTCAGTGAGATGGAACTGGGGATATGGAGCTTTTGGAGAAACTGAAGATGCCTCAGAGCAGGAGGGAGATGTGACCCACAGAGCTCTAGRAGCGGCCACATTGGCACCAGGGAGGAGCAGGCCTTGTCTTAGAAMCCCAGAATCCCAGGGTGGTTTGGGYTGGAAGGGACCTTCAAAGGCCTTCCTGTCCACACAGGGAACCCTTCCACCAGCCCAGGCCGTGGCTGCCCCTGGATCCCTGGGAATGTTCCAGGCCAGGTTGGATGGAACTTGGAGAAACCTGGCCCATGGAAGGGGGTGGAATGGGGTGGGCTTTAATATTTCTTCCACTCCAAACCATCCTGAGATTCCATGAAACAGAGCTGGATCCTTCTCCTGCTCCGTGCATCGTCGGCTCGAACTGGGCAGCCACGAGGCTGGCAGCAGAGGTGTCCAAAGAAGAGGAGCCCTGTGGATGATTCCTGTGTTCCCTGTGCAGTGCAGCACCTGGAAGCTCAGGATGGAGCGTGTCCCAGCCTGTGCCCGCCGTGGGCGAGCTGTGGCCGGGTCAGGAGTGTGGGTTTGGCTCCTGGCTCAGCCCTGGGCTGTTACACAACCGGAGCAGAGCCGGGGACATCCCACCTGGCCGGGCTGGGCGCTGGGGAGGCCCTGAGTGCAGAGCACCGGGAATGAGCTGGGATAGCTGTGGCTGCCCCTGGATCCCTGGAAGYGTCCAAGGCCAGGCTGGATGGGGCTTGGAGCACCCTGRGACAGAGGGAGGTGTCCCTGCCCATGGCAGGGGTAGGAACAGGATGYYCTTTAATGTCCCTTCCAMMCCAAGCCRTTCGGAATTCCATGATCCTGTGATTTTAACACTGACTGGAAAGCCCTGACTCCTCAAGACCTGCTCCTGAGCACCGCAGGGAACAGCAGCTGCTGCCGTTCCASAGKCGGGMGAATTYGGCCATCCCGGGATGATTCACCGGGGGCTGGRCTGGGCTGGGCTCTTCTGTCGGGGCCGTTTCACAGGCAGGGCTCGGCTCCTGCTGCAGCCCCCRYTYCTGCCCTYTCCGAAGCTGGGCCATTTTTGGGGTGCAGTGCTGTCATTCCAAAGGCTTCTCCTCTGGGAATTCCCACCCCAGGCTGGGCTGACCCCACGCAGAGCACCCGAGCTGCCTGCGTCCCTTCCGTGGGGTGTGCCAGAGCCTCCCGTGGAAAACTCCTGGCATTTGGCTCCTGTGGGGCTGCTCCGTCAGGGATGCCACAGGGATTCCTCTGTTCTTCCCAAACCACGCTGCTCCGGGCAGTGTCCTGGCTGTCTCCCAGGGGTGGGAAGCTCTTCTCAAACTTCCGGCTGGCTGACAAAGCTCTCCGGGATGCGGCGGGCCCAAGGATTTGGTGGACCTTCCCTCACCACACGTTCTTCCCAGAACAGCCCCGCGCACTTCGCTGCCCTCGAGGGCAGGGACAGAGGGGACAGCAGGGACAGTGGGGACAGTGGGGACAGCAGGCACAGCAGGGACTGTGGGGACAGCGGGTGGCTCCCTCCCACAGGACCCAGAGCTGACAAGTGCCAGCCCTGCTGCCAAATGCCCGGGCCTGGCATTCTCCGCAGTGTTGGTCAAACACTGAAATCCATTCATTTGTCCAAAAACAAACCCGCAGCTCTCTCCKCGTCTCGCGCTGGGACAAAGCCGCTGCCTGTCTGCTCCCGGCGTCCTTCCCGTGCTGGCAGCAGCCACAGCCCCCTCCCGGCCCCACAGATGGCACCGGGGGGTGCTGGCAGTGGCACGGCCCCACTGGGGGTTGCTCGGTGGGGAAGTGAAAGCAAGAGCTCGGGCAAAGCAGGGAAACCCAAAGCTTGGGAAGGGCTGGGGAAGGTAAGAGAGAGTGAGGCTGCAGCCTGAGGTTTGGTCCCCTCCATCCTCAGGTGCCACTGAGCCAGGGCAGAGCTGAGGACGCTGCTCTGGCCCCAAAGCACCTGGTTTAGGGTCAGGTTATAAACCATGGTTAAGAATCAAGAGTGGGACACCGGGACAAGGATGTTGACACTGCCCATCAGGGGATGGATGGAAGGAGCCCCAACCCCACGAGAGACAGCAGCGCTGGCTTTGGGTGAGCCATGGGACCCCTGCCACCGTCCTACAGTCATTATTCCCCAAAAGAGAGACCCCAAAGGGCCCAGCAGCTCCAGGGAGCAGCGCTGAGCTCAGGCTGCTCCCGCTGCCGGCGGAGCCCGGCGCTCTCGTGTCTCAGCGGCGAATGTCTTCCTGTTTAAAAGCTCTCCAAATCACAGGGGCAGCTTGTTTTGACATTTGATTAGCCACAGAGAACAACTTGAGATTGCTTGAGTGACTGAGGGAGGGAGGGAGCGAACTCCACAGCGGGAGTGGTGCTGAGCGCTCCGGCCTTTCCCGGGAGCGGCACCGGGCAGGGGCGGTGGGCACCGCTCCAGGCGAAGATAAGTGGGCTGCCGGCAGAGGCGAAGGCGAGGAGAGGAAGTGGTGAGTGAAGTCAGCTGAAAACAGTTTCTTGCGCTCGCACTGACTCATAAATTTCATTAATGCCTCGGCCGCAGCGTCCCCCCCCCGGCCCCAGCACAGCCCAGCGCCGCCGGAGCGGGAGCCGGGATGGGAACCCCCCGTGCCCAGGGTTTGGCCGGGATGATCCCCCTGTCCCGAGCTCCTGGTGGCCTTCGCAGCTCCTTGAGCTTGTCCAGCGCTTGTGCGGCCGCTGACGGCTCCCCGCGGGTGTGGGAGCAGCTCCCGGGCCGGGAGAGGGTTTGGGATCATCCCTCCGCCAGCCGCCCTCCCGCAGCCGTGAACTCCCGGGGGTTTGTTTTCTTTTTCTGCCCAGACCTACAACAAGTTGTGTCAGGTCGCTGGTGACACTGCCGGGCTGTTTTGCTTTCCCTCGCTATCATCGCTATCAAGTAGGAGTTAACAGCTCTTGTTTATACAATGCCTATCTGGCCAGGGGCTGATTTAATACCTCCCACTTCTTTTAAGTGCAAATAGACTCTAATGTGTGTATTAGGCTACTTGAGCGGCTGTTCTGCTGAAATACTCGCTTTCCAAATAACTTATCTGCAGTTAATGCCGGCCAGAGGAGAAGAGCAAACTTCTTAAGAATTTAGCAAWAAGAAAAAGAAAACAATCCCTTTAATATTCCTCCCTTCCCCGGGCTAAGCCTTTGGMCGCCCGGAGCTCGCTGGGATTTCACGGGCGGGATCCTGGGATGGTTCACGGGTCACAGCCCTGATCCGGCTCCTCCAGAGCATCCCAAACCTGAGCCAGACCTCTCAGGGGACGCGGAGCTCCCGCGGTCCCGCTTCCAGCCCCGCGTGGGTACGGCCCSGGCATCCCGCATCTTTGCCGGCCCCTCCCGTGGCTACCGGCGGGCTGGGAGCAGTAGCCTCGCTGCTCAGGCAGCGTCTGCAGCCACGCTTGGCAGGAGAGACAAAGAGAAACCTCATCCCTGAGCGAAACTGCGGAGTTTCTGCTGAGTCACAGCCATCAGGGAATGGGGAGAGCAATTACAGCCGAAAACTGGGAAGGCATCCCAAACAAATTGGTTATAATTAACAAGTAGAAGAATAACACCAGTAATACCATTAGCAGGCCCAAAAGCCATTTGCAATATAATATCTATAATTAGACAGTGCTCAGCAAAAGCCGGGGCTGAGCTGTTTGCCCCGGGAAGGGAGGGCAGGTGAGCCTGAAGCATCGCGGGCCGAGATCCGGGGCACAGGGCACTGGACAGCACCCAGGAACACCCAGGAGGATCCGAGAGTGACCTGGCTCCAGCCACGGGCGTGAGGGGGATATCAAGGGGACAGACAAACCTGCCTTCCTCTCCCAGCTCCCTCCAGAGGATTCAACATTCTTGGACATTCCCTTCCCTGGAAGCATCCAAGGYCAGGTTGGACAGGGCTTGRAGCACCCTGGGATAGTGGAAGGTGTYCCTGCCATGGTAGGGGTGGCRCTGGATGARCTTTAAGGTCCCTTCCAACCCAAACTGGGGCTGCTGGGGTTSGACCTGAGCTGCAGCTGAGACCCGACAGTGAGGCCCGGGCACATTCCCTTCTCCTGCTGTCCCAAATTCCTGTCCAAAACTTTGTAAGTCCAGCTCTGTGGAGCTGCCAGGGGGATCCCGGTGCTCTCCCTCCCCCCAGCACCCGSAGCACCCATGGGTGCTTCTCACCCACCCGTCCCAAATTCAGGGACACGGGAGGAAAATCTTGGTTTTGATGCTGGGAGCCTCCCGGGGGCTCGACGGGGTTCTGGGGTGTCCCAAGCCGGGGTTCAGCCACCCGGCTTCCCCCGACCGTGCAGCAGAGCCGGGGGCGCTGGGCCCGGCCGGGCCCTGGGGTTGCTCAAGCGAAGCCGCGGCGGAGGGCGAGGTCCGGTCCCGGGAGCCGCGCTTGTGAAAGGCCGCTGGGGCCGGCTGTGGCAACACCGGCACTACCGGCAACTGCCGCTCCTCCCGGACCGCCTGGAGACGGCACGGCCGTGTGGGAGGGATGGGGGAAGGGACCCCAAAGGTCTCATCCAGCCCCTGCCGCCAGCAGGGACAGCTCCCCCCAGCCCGCGCGGTTCCGGCCCCATCCCGGTGCTTCCCGGTGCTTCCCGGTGCTTCCCGGTGCTGCCAGCTGGGGATCCTTGCGGCCGCCACCACAAAGCCCCCGGTGCCACGGAGGTTCAGGATCGAACCCTCTCTTGCCAGAGGGGCTGGAAAACCTCGCTGCCATGAGCAGATAAAGCCCAGCTTCCCACAAAACCAAATATCCGGGCTCGATGGGGCTGCTCGCTCCCGAGCGTTTCGCTGCCTTCCCACTCTGAAATCCTTGTTTAGATAAACTTGAAAGCTGAAGGGAATTTGGCAGGCAGGGTCCTGCCCTGCGCGGAGGGCAGATAATGTCACCTGCAATGTAAACACACACCATTGACCGGGCTGGGACCGGCTTGTCAGCGATAAAGTCACCTCTGGGGCGGCTCCCGTCACGCCGGGCGAGCTSGGCTGCGCCGCGCAGGGAGGAGGGGACGCAAGGGACACACGTGGGTGCGGGTGTGTGTGGCATCTGTGTGCACACGTGTGTGCGGCCGGGAGTCACCTCTGCCCCCGCCGCCTTCTCCTGCAAATCCGCCTTGTCCGAGGAGGCTGCAGCCCCTTCCCAGCGTCACCTGAACGCGGCTGGGAAGGGTGGATGGAGATTTTGGGGAAAGATGGGGGTCCTGTCTGGGCTGTTTGGGACCTGTTTTCCCCAGAGAGGGGTGGGGAGGCTGAGCTGTGTCTGTGCAGATGTTCAGACCCTTCCAGCTGTCCCCGCCCTCCTCCTGCGGGATTCTTCCTCCCGTTGGTCCCACAGCTGCGTCATTGGGGTTTGGGGGAGCTGTGGACACCCCCGAGGGGTCAGCGGGGCCGGAGGGGTGGCAGTGCCAGGGAGTGTCCGTGGGAGGATGGGGACAGCTTCTGTTCCCCGCAGAGCAGCTGTGGGAAGGGAAGGGGAAGGGGAAGAGCAGCTCCGACGGTTTCCCCGAAAGGCTGCTGGGGACAGAACAGTGTCACAGCGTGTCACAACCCCCTGTGCCCAGAAGCTGAGGGAGAGGTTTCCCCCTGGACACGGGGAGGGGGAGGAACATCTCCTGCTTCCTTTCCCGGTTGTGCCACCTCAGAGGGCACCGGGAACGGGGCACATCAGGGCAAAACCACCCTTGGAATTGTCACATCCCAAGCGAGAGATCACCCGAAAAGCCCCAGTGCCTCCTGCTCTCCACATTGACATGATCCTCTGGGGAGCTGCTCTTTAATGGTGACACTGGGTGTCATTGAGTGTCCCCAGAGCGCTTGGTTTCATCCTCATCCTCATCCTCAACTCAACCTCATCTTGTATTGTTTCCATCCATAGTGACACTGTGTGGTGTCCCACTCATGGTGACAAAGGCACCTCGTGGCCAGCTGAGAGAGGTGACAGCAGCTTCTCCCACTGAGGCTTTTCCTGAGATCCTTCAGAAAGAGAAAACCCTCAGAAAAAGAAAAATAYGTTCCGGGAAAAGATCACAGGTTTCTAATTGGGATGTGCAAATATCAATTTAAGCAGATCTTAAATCAATATGAACCAGAACGTTTCCTTTCACCCCTAATCATTCTTTAGATTCTTTTTTTTTTTTTCCCCCGAAGCAGGTGAGTTTCAATAAGCTAAAATAAAACATCTCCTCTTTCTGTGCAGTCCCAGCATGAGGAATATCAATTAACGAGAGCCATCCTTGGCCGCTGGAGTTCACCACAACAGCGCTGGAGCTGCGGCTCGATGGGAATGGGAAGAAAATTACAACCTTCTCAGGGAAACCATTAAGTAAAAATCAGAATTTGTCCATAAGTACCACAGGGGGAGGGGCACAGCCCAGCTAATGGGTTCTATTTTGAGCAATAAAGGGAATTTTCAGTGCAAAATCGCTGCTTTCTGTTCCTCTCCCTGTGGCCTCATGTCCCTGGAGTCTGCTCCTGGAAAGTCCCTGGGACAGAGGGTCTGGCTTGGCCCCACCACGGGAATCACCCCTTTGTCCCTCTTTTCCAGTTCAGTTAGCACAGAGTGAGGATTGCACAGAATCATMGAGTCCTGGAATTGTTTAGAAAGGACRTTAAAGCTCACCCAGTGCCACCCCCGGCCATGGGCTGGAACACCTTYGACTATCCTACATTCCAACTCAGYCTTGGACACTGCCAGGGATCCAGGGGCAGMCACAGCTTCTCTGGGCACCCTGTGCCAGGGCCTCCCCATCCTCACAGCCAGGAATTCCTTCCCAATATCCCATCTAAATCTCTGCTTTTCCACCATGAAGCCATTCCCTGTGTCCTGTCCCTCCATCCCATGTCTCCAGTCTCTCTCCAGCTCTCTTGGAGCCCCCTTCATGCCCTGGAAGGGTTTCTGCAGTCTCCCCTTTTTCATGCCAGGAATGAGCCCAGGATGAGGTGGGAAGAAGGGCAGAATGCTGAGGAAGGGCAGAGTGTTCTGTTCCTGAGTCTCTCCCAGGGGGAGAATTCCCAGGTGCTGTTYCCTCTAATTTGGGATCTCCTGGGAGCGAAGGGGCTCTGTGACACCAGGAGCACCAGTCACGTTCTTCCACTAAATATCCGTCTCCCTGGAAGCCCTTGGCAGCAGGAGCTGCCAGAGAGAGCACTTGGAGGAGAAATAAGAACGTGTTTCACCACGAATATTTCCAGGGTTGCTCCCTGCCATTATTTTTTGCTGTTTTTCTGGCATTGGCGATTCCAGGAGCTGCTCCGGCTCCGTGTGCTTCAGAGAACTGTCCTCCCATGTTATCCCATAGACTTTCCCAGGATCTGCCTTCCAGAGGGGCTTTGCTCCCCGAAGGGCACCACAATGGGGGTCCCGATGGGTGATTCCATGGACACCCCAGGGGAACTCCAGTGGACATCCTGATGGATGCCCCAATGGACATCCCGATGGGCACCCAACGGATACCCGCTCCCATGGGTGACTAAACAGGCACCCARTGAACATCCCAATGGGTGCTCCAATGGATAGGATACCCCAAGGGATGGATGCCCCAATGGGCATCACGCTGGGTGCTCCAAAGGATACCCCRGTGGATTGCTGAAATTCACCCCGACCCTGTGCAGTGGAAAAGCTTTGCAAAGAGCTGCTGCCTCAACAGACAAAAAGCCAAAAATGAAAGCCGAATGGAGGCAAAATTCGGGAATCAGGAAGAACTGGGAAAGGCGGAGGAGGCAGGAAGGGCGCTGGGGGAGCGACCCCGCKGTGATTCCGCTCCGCGATGGATCCGCGCCGGGCTTTGCGGCACTCCGGCCGAACACGGCGGGCCCCACGTGGGGCGGGGGCGGGGCCAGGCGGCAGCAGCCAATGGGCAGCGTCAGGCGCTGACAGCACCCGGCACGTCACCAACCGGAACGCGCCCAATTAGCGGCGGGCGGGGGGGCCGGGGCACCCCCATCCCGCACCCCGGGGGTCAACGGGGCGCTCGCACCCCCCACACCGGGAACGAGGACGGGGAGGGATTTCGGGGCGTTTTGCCCTCTATGTATTATTTAAGCGGCGGCGCTTCATTCTTGTCGAGAAAGCCCCGAGCCGCGGCGTTGCCGCAGAGATCGCGGCGGTGCCGCGGCCCGCCCGGCTCGGCGGTGACAGATTGTTTGAGCTGGAGGAAGCGCCGGCCCGGGCTAATTACGCCGCCATGGCGGGCGGGCGGCGGGCGGGGGCTGCGCGCCGGCGGCCCCGCGTGGCTTTGATTGACAGCGCCGCTCCCTCCCGCCAATAGCGTTGGCGCTGCGACCCGCTCCGCGCTGTGATTGGCCAAAGGGCGGCGCGAGGCTCGCGGCCCCACGTGGGGCGGAGGCTCCGTCTGACGCGCGGGCGAGCGGCCATTTTGTGCGCTGGGCCGGGCCTGGCCCGCCCGTGGGGCCGCGGCTGCCCCGGACCCGSTCCCTGCGGCCCGCCGAGACCGGGCCTGCTCCCGCTCCGGTGCGGCGGCCGCGGGGCTCTCCCTCGGGGGCGCAGCCGGGTATCCCCCGGGCGCGGCGGGAGGGCCTGACGTTAACGCCATTACCCGTGTTCCTCGTTAAACCCCCTCAGGCGTGAGGGGAGGCGCGGAGGGGGAGCAGCGCGGCCCTCACGATACATCAAAGGGGCCGCGCGGCCGCCGGGGGAGGCAGGGCGGCCTTYGCGCCGCCCGCCGGTGCGGGAGGCTCACACCGAGCGCTTTCCCGGTACGGCGGCACGCGGAGCGGAGGCGTTACGGTGACAAAGCGCTYGCGTTTGTTTTACAGCCCAAACCGGGCCGCTGGAGCGAGGTTACGGCAGCGCCGGGCCCGAGTCACGGCCGGGCCGGGGGGCGCGGGGCAGGGCGGGGCCTGAGCGGGGCGGAGCCCTGGGTGGGCGTGGCCCGCGGACACCCCTCCGTCAGACACAAGCTGCCATTGTGACGTCTCGCCSGCGCCGTCCAATCAGCGCGAGTCGCTGGCGGCCCCACGTGGGCGCGGCGCTTCCCCATTGGCTGGAGGCGGCGAGGCCGCCCGGGTTTTGTCCCCCGCCCGCCGCCCCGCTCCGCCCGGGCGCTGTGGCGGCACCGCGTGCTCGGGCGCCGCTGCCCCGCTCCGCGCCCGCTCCGCGATGGCTCCCGGAGTTACGGCGATCCCGGCTGGACGCAGCTGAACGGCCGCCCCCGGGCGGGGGACCCGCTCGCACCTCGCATGTCCGCGGCGCCCGGGAAGTCGGATGTGTACGGCCTTCCTCCCCCTCCTCCTCTCCTCCATGGCCGTCGTGCTCCGGCGTTAGTTCCTGGCTTTGCTTCCCCTTCTCCCGGCCGCAGGAATACCGCGGGACCCTCCTCCCGCCGCCGCGTTGTTGTTGTTGTCGCTGTGGCTTTTTGATTTTTTTTTTCCTTTTTTTTTCGGGGGGGTGATTTTTCTTTTATTTTTTTTTTCCGCCAGCGAGTGCCGGAAGGAGGGGGGGGTGAGGAAGCGGAGGCCCGCGGAGCGCGGCGGCCGGGGGGGTCGGCACCTGGCCCCGGCGCTGCGGGGTTGGGCTCGGCTCCGCGGGCGCCTCCCCGGCGGTGCGGGGCCGGGGGGGGGAATGTGCGGGGGGGAACCGGCCGGGCCCGCTCCCCCCCCCCCCCTCCGCCCCCCGCACGGACTTTCCTCTCGTCCCTTTGTTCAGTTCTCGGCCTCTCCGGGAGCGCTCCGAGGCCGGCGGGCAGCAGCGGCAGCTCCGCACGTCGCGATCGCCGTAGCGAGGCTCGGCGCGGCTGCTTCCAGTGACCGCGCCCCAGCCCGGCCATGTACCCCCAGGGCCGGCACCCGGTGAGTCCCGGTACCCCCTCCCGACTTCATCCCGCACCCCCCGTTCCCCTCCCACCGCCTCCCCCGGTCCCCCCTCCCTCTCTTCCTGCC